>NC_056738.1:475676039-475793539 GCF_019279795.1 Protopterus annectens
AGCGTCTTCTGTGTGGCGACATGCGTGAATGCGCATTCCTTCGTTGAAGGTTGTGCATTAAGCCCGGAAAGCCAGTACGTAAAAATCTACTGCCAATCATTAGCGGACTGGAGTTCCGCTGTGGTGACCCCTAACCAGGAAAAGCCGAAAGACACAAACAAACAGTGTTCTGTATCTGTTGTGTCAGTTATTTTACAGTGTTCCTTCTGACTTGTCACTAGCTCAGCTCAGTTTTACAGAGTTCATTAGGGCTGGAGTTTGTAAACTACTGTAAATTAAGTATTTTTAGGAAGGCAATTTTTACCTATAACCCCCAAATGGTGGATTTTGCACTCCACACCCCTTATTTATTATAAGCTACCTCTGAACTCACAGTCACACTTGAAAAATAGTATCAATGATTTTTGCAATGAAGAAACAAGCTTACATTTTCTTGAATGGATCCCTACTGTGTATGTTGCCTTGGCTGTCCTGCATCTGGTTTGTTGGTTGTGTTTTTGCATATACTGAACATGACTGACTTGGGTTCAGAATATGTGGCTCACTCATGGATGTATCAGCATCATTTCAGTTGGCCCTGGTACTTTGTTATCCTGCAGTTAATGAATGTGTACTTTATGCTGGCACCCAGTGTTTCTTCTTCACTGTTCCCCATATTTTTTTTCCATCTCCCTGCTGTGACCTGCACTAGGAGGGTGAACCTACTGCAAGACCACACCTGTACATACACAGCTTCACTGGCTTACTCTGCAAGAATACTCTGGAGAGATGTATCTACATGTGCACTGTGGAGGGGATAGGCCAAATAATGCCATTATATATATTAAAGCGGGTGAGGAATGACTTTGTAGCCTAATACACAGCTCCTTGCACTGATATTCCTTTTGCTAAGACTGGGTGGAAATAAGGTGGTCACCTGAGCCCAGTGTAGTCCCTCCCCATCCAGGATAGGTATGACTATCTCCCTGTTGCTGCATCAGATGTCTCAGCTACTAATTCAAACCAGGTTGTCTGGGTTGTAGTCAGTGCTTTACCACCTCTGTGCCAAAGCAGATATTTCTTCACTATCACATTGCAACAGAAAGATGACACATACATGGTGTGTGAACATCTGACGGCTGACTGAGGCATCTACCACAGCATACTCTGTATGTGGCTGTCCACAGCTGAGATTCATTTCTAACAGGTCTGTGTGCTGGCATGAGACATACAGTCGTAGTGTATGCATAAAATACACTGATCATGTTTGAGCCCATTACATTGCTTGCAGTTCCATGTAGACTGTATATGTAATGTGTACATTGTGGGACATATGCAGTATGCATATCTGCCCTACTTTCCATGCTTCCCATGAGGCCTTTTATTTATAGCCATGCATTATGTTTGCTGGGGTTGCTGGCTGTGTGCAGTGGATGTGTTACTGTTATTGATTGTGCTGTAGGTATCATGCCCTCTAAGACATGTGTGTATTTTCTGCACCCTTCTTCTGAATACATCATATTCTTTACATCCATATGCTGTCTATTAGTCTGTTGCACCTCACACCACTCCAAAATCCACACAGTGGTTGGCACCGAGGATTAAGGCTATGAGCTACTAATGAAATGCATCATGTAGCCCTTGGATAAAATTTCTCAGTCTCCATTTTCTACCATGTGATGGTAAGCCAGTAATTTAACCAGAGAATATTCCCAGACCTTCATTGATAATGACCTTCAACATATTTTAACAACCTATATAAACTATCTGAATACATAAAATAAAATGTCTGCTGTTATGTAGTGATGGAGGACTGTTGGATGGTGTGGATGAACAGTGAAAGTTTACCCTTACGCTGATGTCCAGTCCTACCCACTCTGATCTAAACAATGAATCACAAAGCCTTTGAAGAATCAGTGGCTTTGTGAACAAGGTGTCTGCACTGAATGGAGGAGAACAGTGTAGAAAGCCAGGAAACAAACAATGGTGTGTACTGTCTATAGTAATAGTTCTAACAGCATCAAGAGTCTGTAGGGAGAATAGTGGGGGGGGGGTTGTTGCAAGAAAATGTTGTGTTATGCAGAATGAGGCTGATTTGTAGCAAATTCTATTATTGTTTTAAATATACCCTGACAGTCAACCAGATATTTTGAGCATTGGTATATGCAGAACTAATTTCTACTGGTATAAATCAAGCAGGAATACTTTATACTGCAGATAATACTGTGTGTGTGTGTGTGTGTGTGTGTGTGTGTGTGTGTGTGTGTGTGTGTGTGTGTGTGTGTGTGTGCGTGTGCGTGCACGTGCGCGTGTGTGAGTGAAACAGAACTCAAATTTCTGTCCATCTCTGGATGAAAGTGACTAACCCTGGTTTCCTTAAGTTAGGCAATCACCACTTTGGACTTTGCAGGACAAACACGCATTTCTGTGAAACAAGTGGAAATATTTTGCTACAACTGACTATAGTGCATTTGTCTAAAGCAGAGTTAATAAGGGATAAAACAATGTATTTATTTATTATTACAAGCAGACATCTGAGATGTACATAGTCAACAAAGTGGATACACTTACTATTACAGAGGCAGTCTGTGGTGTAAAATGAGTGACCCTGCTGTTATGATGTTATTCGTTGCAGTTAAACAGTCATCATTTTTGATTTGCATGGCTTGTATTTGTTTGAAGTATTTTGGAATACCAAAGTATATCTACATCAGAAAAGTGAAAATTAGATTGCTGTTGATTTTGTTCTAATTTACTTTGCTTGAACTGTTGTTGAAGTATGTTTACAAAATGTTATTTTGTTTTTTAAAACAGTTTGCACCTAAATAAACAAACTGTCATAGTTATTGTGAGAGAGGGTTATTTGCTACCATTTTAAAAATGTGTGGCCATCTTTGACTTGTTACAAAGTGGTTTGCTGGTTGATGCTTGTGTTACTTTAGCATTTAAAGCCTGGCCTGGTGTTCCTTGGTGTTCTTTGTAGATGGAATAATTTTAGAGATGCACCTCAGAGATCAGAAGAAGGGTTTGGATATATTTTAAACCGAAAGTCATGATTTTTCTGAGTGCCTTTACACCAGAAAACTAACAGCTATATCCCACTTAATGTTCTAATAATTCTGTTTCTGGAAATGTATTTGAAGTGTTTTTACTATTAATTGCATATTTTTTCTTTTACTGACTGTGGCTGAAAAGTTTTCCCTCACACTCCCACATTACTCTTGTGCTTTGAAAGTGAGAAAGTGTGTTGATATCTACCGGTTATACTAACTTAACCACAACATTCCCTTACTCTCCTCTTTTAATGTTTTATTATCCATCCATCTTCAACCCCTTTTCTCATTTTTGCACATGGGGTTGGAGTGTCACTTTTACAGTGTCAATCATCTAGAGCAAAGGTTTACACCACCGGGCAGCTAGTAAGCACAAAAATCTAACTTTCTCCCTTTAAATTGTTTAAATAATTTGACCATCACATTGTATTCCGCAGACACAGAATGTTGAGTGCTCAACATGCCATCCTACATCACCTTTTTGCAGTGAGTGGCTGTGGAGTTGCATTGCCTATAATATAAAGTGTTTTTGGAAAGTCCTCCCAGTCTCATTTCATCTGCTTAGACTACTGAGCACAGGAAGATTAAGATTTTCCCTCTAATATTTTCTTTCTTGCTTAGTACACAGTGCAATACTTACATTTATTAACCCATTTCTTACATACTTGTTTCGAATATCTGTAATATCTAGGCCAAAGCTATCATTCAATAGAGACTTTGATAAATGTGCTGTAGCCTATCATAATTACATACACATTCTGCTGCACTTATATTGCTCATTACTTTTTTAAATTTCTCCAAATCTTTTGGGTTTCTAATACCATGATGGGACTGGACTGCATTCCTAAGTCAAAGTATGATTAAAGTTCATGAAATTAGTATTGTTTCACTCTTATCTTATCAGCCAAAAGTGCTCTTCACTGCACCCACAATGTGCCCAGTAATGACAACTCCTGCAATTTGTATGGAGTTACATGTATTGGTAACATATCTAAATACAATTGTAATATATCTTTTTTATAAGACCCATTGCTCCTACTGCTACTGGAACTGTCTGGGTATGTTCTTCCACACATTTCTGCCTGCAAATCTTGATGTTTTATGACTTTATGTCTCTGTACGCAAGACACTGTAGTCACTGGGTGTGGCGATTTCAATGATCAATGCTATTTTTCTCTTCTTTTCTTGGACCACTATATCTGGTTTTCTAGCATCTATCTTTTGAACTGTTGGTAATGGATGATCTCATGTGATATAGACTTCTTCATTTTCTATGATGCTTTTTGGCTCATATTTCCAGTGTTTTTCAGCCATTTCAATGCCATAATGTTTGCACAATCCTCAGTGCAACAATCTTGCTACATTATTATGCCTTTCAGTATACAGTCCTTCTGCCATTAGTATGTCACAACCAGCAGCAAGGTGTGCAACTGCTTCCAATTCGGTTTTACAAAACCTACATTTGTCTGTTTCTCCCACGTTTAATGGACTTTGTAAACCAATGTGTATGCAGCCCACTATTTTGGGCCGTCAATATTAACCTTTCATCTCTTGGTTTGAATTCACTTCTCCTCAACCATTCCTGCATTCACTCCTGATCAACATGAGGTTCTTCCAGAAGTTTTCTATACTTGCAACTATATTTATGCATTTTACACATTTCTTGCCTTCTCATCTGGTCCTTCACCTTATAGTCTTTATTTTGTTTTTTGGCACATTCAATTGCTGCCTGATTTTTACCTAGTGGTTTGATTTCCATTCCTGCTTGATGCTGATACGCTTCTGCTAAATTAAGCAGAGAAGTCATCTTAGATTTATTCTCCTCATTTTTCAAAAGCCAAAAGAAGAAGAAGAAGATATTTCAAAACATTCACTACATTTGGATCGTGTAATGTCAGCAGATATGTGAATTGCAGATCTATACATGTAATCAATTTCAAGGAGGCCCACCCCTCCTTCAGAACGGGGAACATATAATATTGGTATACAGTGATTTTTATAAATTATTTTATGAGCATGAAGCATCCTTCTTGTTTTCCTATCCAATCTATCCAAGACGTTTTGGGGCCAATCACTCCAAAACTGTAAGTTAGGACAGGAGGAGCAAATTGGTTTATAGCTTGGATTTTGTTCCTAGATGTCAATGCTGTTTTTAGAATTAATTTAAGTCGTCTAAAGTATTCCTTACTAAGTTTTATTCACATTTGTTCATGTTTTATTGTTGATCCTTCATCACTTCCCAAGTACTTATACATTCCCTCTTGCTCAAGTTCTTTTATATCACATCATTGTCCCAAACTGATGTTTTCCTGCTGCTGCAGTTTTCCTGCTTTAAAGGTTGCTTTTGCACACTTATCAAGATCAAATGACATACTTATATCATATGAAAAAGTTTTGACAACCTGCAGCTGTGCTTTCAGTTCCTCATCTGATGAGCTATACAGTTTTAAATCATCAACAAAGAGAAGATGAGAAGTCTTTATACTTTGTTGTTTTTTAGGAGCCAAATTATAGCCATGATCTAAGTTGTTAAGTAGACAGCTTAATGAGTTAAGGGCAAGGCAGAATAGCAGCAGTGACAAAGTCACCCTGGGATATCCCCCTTTGAATATTTTATCCCTGGGATAATAATCTGTCCTTTATCATGGCTTAATTGCAAAGTAGTCTGCCACTGTTTCATGGTCACTGTAATGTAGTCTATCAGTGTAGGTAGGGTGTATCTTATACATTTTTAAGCATTCTTATATCCATGAATGTGGGATACTATCAAATGCTTTTTTATAGTCAATCCATGCCATACTTAAATTCTCCCCTTTTTACAGTTCTCCAGTATGACTTCATTTAACAACAAATGGTCCTTTGTTCCATATGACTTTTTTTATTGCCCTTTTGTTCTACTGCCATAACTGAGTTTTCTTCTAAATGACTATAAACTCTGTCAGCATCAATTCCCATGTATAGTTTATATATTATCGGAAGGCAAGTTATTGGTCTATTATTTTTAGAGTAGCTTGCAGTTTCACTTTTAAGTAGGAGCATTATTTTGCTTGTTGTTAGCCAGGTGGGTGTCTGTTTGGGGTGTGCATATAAATAGTTCTTACTCATGCCTAAATCCTCATGCGAACATGTTAATACTTTTAACCAAAAGTTAGGTATTGCATCTGGGACTAGGGTTTTCCAATTAGAGGCTTTTCTTAACTTTGTTTCAATCTCTCTGGGTGTTAATTCATCCCATTTCATATCCTGTAGCGTTAAGCCTCTTATTCTTTCTTTAACGTCTTCTATCCATTTAGCATCTTTGTTATGTTTTAGGATCTTCATAGATACATCTTCAAAATGTGTCTATTTCCTCTTTTTTGGTGGTCTTTCAATTTCTTTTATCTTATTTCTCAATTCTCTATGAAACGTTTTTGGGTCATCAATAAATTGCTTATTTTGTACTGTTCCTTTATATTTATCTTCGTATCTTCTAAGTTTTTCCACCTGTGCTGAAATTTTTAGTTTATTTGCGGTAGTGTATGATAGATCCTGGTCTGTTCTAATACTGCACATTGCTTTTATCACATATATTTTTCTTATTATTTTTGTTGATCTGTTCCCTCTTCTATATTCTTCTAACAGTGACAGTTCTTGTTTTAACTGCTTTATAGTTTTCTCTATTCGATATTTCCAATGATGGTATTCGATTTCTCCCCTTACTTTCCCTCACTATACTGTGTTCTCGTGGTAAAGGTTTATCAGTTATTAATTTAGCTGCACAGTAATATATCCTGTTTATTTCTGTTATATCACATGGATCTCTATGAAAAGTCTTAATTACTGTGATATATCTGTCTATATCTATTAAATCAAGCAACTCTTCTCTTAACTCATTTTCTTCCAAACTGACGGCACATCCCTTATTTTCTGTTTCCTGCGGGCATTCTATAGAAGATACTATAGCATCTTCGCATGGCACATTCTCTTCAGCTTCATCCTGTGCCATCCATTGCTCTATCATATGAGAATTCATTGGCCTATCACTTCTCAACATTGACTGTATCAGAGTTTGCACAGTTTCCTGTTCCTTCCTTTGCTGTCTAGCTTCAAATGGACATTTATACTGATTTCCTGTGGAAGGCTCCAAATTATCTTCATATGGCACCTGACCAATTTACTCATCTAAATAGGTGATGTGATGAAATTTAAAAGTTGTTGAAGGTAGGAGATAAACATGCATATAGAAGAAGAATGGAAAGATGTTTTAAAACTATAAATATACTTAATAAAGCACAGAGGTTTAGGATATTTGCATGTAATGCCTTCATAAGTTTTTTTGTATCCCAATCAGATCTGTCAAAAGCATTATAGTGGTTCCAGAGATATGCAGAGAGAGGTGATGCACTTGGTTTCATGCATTCTGGGATTGCAATAAGTTAGCGGAGTATACAAGGAGGTACATGAGATTTGGGGAAATAAACTGCCAGTCATGAGGGACAGGGATCACAGCAAAACTGTTCATATTAGGATATGAAACAAGGATAACAGAGAGGACAAGAAAGAAATGGGACATATAATGACAGTTGGCAAAACCAAGAAACCGGAAGGAAAAGGAACATTCCCTGGGGGGGGGGGGGGAGAACAAATAATGAAGCAGGGTAAAAGAATGTGAAGTTAAAATGTAAGAAAGGTAGGCAATATGGAGAAGCAGGTGAATAGAATTTATTTATTTATATTTATTTATTTGTCTTTGTTTACCGTGAAAGTTCAACTGGGTAATACCCATTTTTAGTGGAGGCCCAGGGAGAAAAACTCCATTTGCTTACATTGCATTATACTAAGCTCCAGTTAAATACAGAGTAGTTACATTTCTATTTACATTTATATATAAACAATAGTTATATTTATACATTCTAAGATTTTTTCCAGAGGTGGAAGTTACTAAAGAGAAATCCCACATGCAACTTAATGTATTGTACAGGCAGTTATATATAAAAATGGTTTTGTCATTTCAGTAAGAGGTGGAGTGTATTATGTTTAAGGAGAGTATCTGGTGAGTATCATATGGTGAACACAAAGTCTCAACCTTGTGATGAGCATATGCAGGACCAGGATTGGTTAAGATGTTGTTTAAGCAGTGGTAACTACTGAGTTTGTTGGAGAGTTTTATTTGTATGGGGATACTATTCCAGGGTTTAGCAATGTACTGAGAATACAGCAAATCTCCTGCAACATTATTTGATTTATTTGTAAGTAATAAGAATTTGTTACTAGAGTGGAGGTCCCTTGCTGGACAGTAGGTCAGTAATAAGTTATGTAGTGCAGTGCATTTTTCTGGATGAGGAATAAGCTTGTGTGCTGTAGTTAGGTATGAATATGTTAGGTAGTTGTATAGTTCAAGCCAGTTTAATTGCCTTAAGCTGTGACAATGGTGTGGTGGGTCCTATGAGTGGGATTATGGAAAATTTAGCTATTTTATTGTAGCAAGAGGCAAGTTTCTTTGAGTATCATTTAAGTTTGTTAGGATAGCAGAGGCGTATAAGAGAATTGGAAATAAGAAGGTGGTGGCTAGAGGTTTTCTTGCAGTATCTGTAGCGAATCGATTGATCCTATCAAAATGTAATGGTGTCCAGTATGTTAGTCATATATGAGATTGTCATCTATTATAACTCCTAGAAGTTTACTGTGCATTGCACTTTCAGTGACAGTATTATTTGCTGACTTTACGGTAAAAAATTGCCTTTGATTTTGGCAAATGTTTGAAAAAGCATTGACTTAGTTTTCTTGGGGTTGAGTAGGAGGTTTGATTCTTTGAGTCAGGTTTCTACAAAAGAGAAAAATTTTTGGGTAATGCCTTAGAGCTTATTTATTGTTGAGGCCACACATATTGAGTCATCTGTATACTGAATTAGACTAGCATGGTGATTGGAGGTATAGAGGTCATTAATACATACATCAAGTAGGAAAGGACTCAGGAAAGAGCCCAGAGGGATACCTGTAGTAGCTGGTTGAAAGGATGAGCAGGTTTATTGCCATTTAACAGCTTGTTGCCTTCCAGATAGATAACTAAGAAACCACAACAAGCAGTATTACAAAAGTCCTATTCAGGAGAGTCAAACGAGCAGTGGCTAGTGTGAGACAGTATCAAATGCCTCTGACAAGTCTAAGATCCTGGTGGACACAAGCAGACCATTGTTTCTATGTTGGTTTATTATACTGGTAAAATGTAGTAGAGCAGTATTGGTGCTGTGCTGGGGCCTAAAGCCATGTTGCGTTTCTGAGGACAGGTTTTTTGAGGTTAGGTATTGCATCAGCTGCATATGGATGCATTTCTCTAATATTTTGGAGAGGGGGGAGAGCATCGTTATTGGTCTGAAGTTATTAAACTCTCTAGATGTGCTGCCTTTGTGCAGTGGTATGATGTAGGATTTTTTCCACAGTGATGGACCTATTTTTCTACTATGGACCTATTAATTAGTATGGACACAGGGAAGGCTATGACTTCTGCAACCATTTTTAGGTAGTCTGATGGCAGTTGGTCTACAGCTACGAAAGACATTTTTAGTTTAAGGGTCAACTTCCTTATGAGCAAGGTAGGTACTGGACAAAAACTGAAGAGCTGTGGGTGGTTTTGATTGGACAGTGGCAGAGAGAGGGGGTCAGATGTACTACTGTGCAAGAGAGATAATGATTGTATAAAGTAGGGGTATAGAGTCTGCCATATTGACTGTTTTTGGAGAGGGACTAGTGGTCTTGTCAGAGTGTAGTAGTTTATTTAGTGATGATTCAAAAAAAGTGTTGGGTTGTTTTATGTTTGCCTTGTAGGGTGGTACATGATCTTTGCTTATCCAGTTTGACATGTAGATTTGCAAGGTTTCCAAGGGAGAAAGGAGGAAGGACTAAGAAAAAGAACTGGCAACACTAAACTGAGAGATGAGAGACTTACGGTCTAGACAAAGGATGTACCCTGGCAGAAGAAGGTAAACATGACAAGGAGTAAAAATCTAAAGCAGGCATATAGTTATAACATGGAATGTGGGGAGAGTTACACAGTTAAATAAAAAGAAACATAAAAGGGTAGAGAGACAGGAATGTGGAAACCATCCATAACTTCATAGTTACAGAGGCTCTGCATGGTAGTTTTGCACTTTTCATATCTTCAGACTCCGTGGCAACTGTGGTGCAGACACCATATTTGTCCAGGAATATATTACAACCAATAAGATCCTTGGGATCCACTAAATGAACTAATTGAACTACTGATCACTCTAGATCCAGTTATCAAGTAATAGAACATGACCTATATGTACTCATCACTAAACACAGAGATTCCAGCTAACCACAAATAAAAGCCTGCCATTCTGCCTACTGGCAAGCTTGCATACACATCACTGTGGTGTAATAAAATAATGTAAATGGTTTCCTGTAACCGAAAGAGCCTTGTTCTTGTTGTTTAGCTCCTTATTATTGCAAATCAATAAACCAGGTTACAGCCCACCATTAAAAAGAAACTTGCCATTAAAATAACAGAACTACTCCTTAAAAAGAATACAAGAAAAACAGCACTAATCTTATCTTGCCTCAATTCAAAACTAGACTGGGAGAAAAATCATTCTCTAGATCTCGACTTGCAACCTGAAAGAGACTACAAAGTAAAGTCAGAGCTTTAAAGGTACTGAATGAATTAAAAGAAAATCACTAAGCAGCCACATAAGCAATGAAGCCACAAGCAATTGCTTTAGAGGCAAAAATTAACATTATTCATTCAAATAAATTGCAGTACCAGCAATCCAAACAATCTGTATATAGCAAACACCAAGCTTATAGATTTGTGTAATTCTCTGTGTAACAGAGCAGAGAAATGCACACTGATCTGAAATGTACTGATTGCTACATATGACTTGTAAAAAGTGTATTTTGCACTATGTTAATAATTAATACTCTGTATACATTTTAGCTTCTATGTTCAAACAAAAAAAAAAAAAAAAAAAAAAAAAAAGGGTAATGGAGTTCTTAAACCAAGAACACAAAACAGAAATTCAAGAATCCCAGGAACCACCACCAAATAAAGGTTGTAAATCCAACAGGTTAACATAGAACATTGCATGTATAAAATAAAGAATGGAGTTTACTGAAAAATTAAGTTGAGCACCAAATTAATGTTAAATAATGCATTTCTATCCCTCACTCTTGGCAAGACTTCATCGGAACAAATACATACACACCTTCATTTGCATATAAAGCATCACATGATGCAGAAAACATTATTTCACACTGGTCCACAACTAAGATGTATGCCATCCTAATAAAATGTGCAAACAAAATAATAACAGTTTGCTTTATTTATTAAAAGCTTTAAATCCAAAAATAATCCCAGGTTATTAAACATCTCCTTATAAAAGAACTTTGTAAAAACTTTTCATAGGTTGGTGGCTCTTCATTTCAAAACTGAGTTTGTAGATACACAATTATTAATAACCGGGTGTGCTGTTGCATTTAGATGAAGTTGTCAATATGCTTCCCTATATTCTATTCTGGTCTCCCACTCCTGGGATCTTGTGAAATTATTTCTAATATGCAGCGGTAGTGTTGTTGCCTCACAACAAGAGGTTCTCCCTTTCGATTCTCGGCTGGAGTGCGGGGAGTGCCTTCTGGGTGGAGTCTGAATGTCCTCCCCGCAGTTGGGTGGGCATTCGAAAGACATGCCTAAATGGGGATGCCTTCGTTGAAGGTTGAACGTTGAGCTGGCACCTCGGCGTTCATAAAAATCTACTGCCAATCATTAGCGGACCAGAGTTCCGTTGTGGTGACCCCTAACCAGGAAAAGCCGAAAGACAACAACAACACTAAAACAACCTTTTTGTAATCCCTGCAGATGGTTGAATGTTTATACAATGCACGATTCAATTTTTTTTGTTTTGTATGTCATAATGCTCATAAACCTGCTGGGAGCTTCAATAAGCCCTACACAGTCACTGTTTACCATGTGTGAGTCACACCGCAATGCACACATTAACAATGAAATTTAGATTCGGCAAATGTCGTGTAGAGGTGCACACCCCCAAACAAACAAAGGAAACACTGTGGCAGGCTAATTACAGCATAAGCAGCTGAATTGCATGTTAATCAACCAATCCAACATGGTGGAGCAATTCAATAAGCTATAAAGCATCCTTGTAGACACCATGCTGGTTTTTCCTGTGAATTCCAAAAACTATGGAGTACAGCAACAAAAAGGAGTCTACACTGACAGAATGTTATGGGCTGCTACTGCTTTAATTCATTTGTATGTGCTACAGGCTGAAGCCAATGCTGCTGCTGCTGCTGCTAATAGGCCTAGGCTGACAAGGAGAAGACGTTTCAGGCCCTGTTTAACTTTTTACAATCTACATGATGTGAGTGCTACAGGGTGGTCAGGGACAAACTGCAGGAACTCTGTGACCTCTGCCATCCTGGTCTCAGAGCCAGAGCCAACCAAGGAGAATCCATCCCTGTGGAGAAAAAGGCATGTGTAGCACTTAGAATCTTAGCTAAAGATTACTTTCAAAGACAAAAAGGGGACATGCTGGGGGTATCACACGCATCAGCATCCAGGATCCTTTTCCAATTCCTGAATGATATGCTCCAACATGATAGTGACCACGTATATTTTCCCTGTAGTTCTGAGGAGAGCTACAGAAATATACAGGAGTTCTACCATGTACCACACTACCCTGAAGTACTAAGTGCCATAGATTACACACATATAGAAATGAGGGCACCACCTGGGGAACAGGGTAGGCTCTACATATACAGAAAGGGTTACAACTCTAGCAACTGCCATGTGTATTGCCAAGGAAATCATCTTGAATGTGTGTGCTGGCAACCCTGGCAGTTACCATGACTCACATACCTGGCACACTCCCAACTGTACCAGATGTTTGTTAGGAGTGATATCCCAGAGGGTCATTTACTGGGGGATGCAGGCTATGCACTGGAACCATGGCTGATGACATCCATCAGAAATACACACACACCCATGGAAGAATGCCATAATGAGGCACACACTCAAACCAGAAATATCATAGCCTGTATGTTTGGGCTGCTGAAGTCACAGTTCCAGTGCTTAGATACATCTGGGGAGAACTGCAGTACAATCCAAGAACATGTACAGAAATATTCAAAGCATGTGCCATGCTGCACAACATAATCCTGAGGAAACAGCTTCAGCAGGATCAACTAGGGGAAGGAGCACACATCTAACCACCAAGGCCAAGGTCACCACAGTCACAGACAGATGAGGAGTCAGAGGGGGAACTACTAGCTACTGTGGGTGCATGCAGACGTAGGTGTGCTCAATATGCCCTTGCATTGGCTAAGAGATACTCACTCACCACCTAGGGGCCTTAAACCTTCTTCCTTCTTACATACATATAGTAACACTCATGCCGGGCAACTCTCACAAAAGTTACCTTCCCATGTATTGGCTATGTACTACTTGCATCAGACAGAGTCAGCCCTGAATAATAATAGTGGCAACTGCTGCATTTATAAGGTAAGTCCTGAACCTGGACTGTATTGTTTAATAATATGAATGTGTGGCATATCCATGTATTTCATTAGTTGCTATGGTAAGCAAGTAAAAGGTAGGAGTTTTGTACAGAAATTACCTTAACATGTGACACCAGAGACTTATTTGACTTATAAATGTCCATTACTAAGTAGTAGGCCTCAGGTATCAAAGATTCACACACTCATACCTCTCAAAAGTAATGATGATTACTGGGTTCCCTCAATTTAGCACCATACATTTGTACTGGAAAATCATTTGATAGGTTAGAAACTAATGATACACATTGCAGTTTCTGAATTCACAGCCCTCACAAAATGATTTGCTATAAAGTTGAGAAATTTTGATGCTATCAACCGTCTAACTTTCCAAGGCAAATACAAATCAAAGCTACAATTGCTAGTTCAACACCAGAAATGCAGATGTACTAAGCACTAAGTTAGCTATGCACCAAATACACAGCTTATGTATCCTTGAATCCAAAAGACAGAAAAACAGGGATATGGCACAATTATCATCACTTGCACAGGGTGATGTGTGTGTGTGTGTGTGTGTGTGTGTGTGTGTGTGTGTGTGTGTGTGTGTGTGTGTGTGTGTGTGTGTGAGGGGGCAGGAAGCTTAGGCTTACACAAATGGTTGGCGAGTCTGTGTGAGTAAGAAAGACACTCTACGTCTAGATATGTTGGACAGGTGCGAGGCATGCATGGTAGAGTTGGCAGTTCAGCATAATCACCCCTGACCCTGAAAACTGGTTCTGTCAGGAGTTGCACTGGACAAGTCCAGGCCCACGGTCAGAAGCAGTGCTGCTACCAGAATGTGACTGATGTCTGCTGGATGAGCTCCCTTCATGGAAACACCCAGAACCATGAATCCATGGCCTGCCACATCTGAGTGTGGACAGCACACTCACTCATGGAGCATTGGAAGTACTGCCATTATGGGAGAGTGATTGGTCACGCCCATGTTGGCTGACAGCAGATGATGAGGCTGACCTATGTCCATGAGGATGCCTTTTGTGTCCCAGCAGATGTTCAATTACAAAAAATGATCATTCCATGACAGCCACTCCTTGGTCTATCACAGACGCCCCTCACTCCAACATGTCATTCATCCAATCCATAGAATCAGCAACACAGGGGAGGTAGTCACTCATCAGACTGTGCCACATCTACAACCCTGAGCATTTGTCTGGAGTACCTCTAAGAACATGTCTGTGCCTCTGTGATGGCCCTAAACATACGCTGAGTGGCACAAGAAGAGACACCTGCACCATGTGGAAGAGGGACAGCAGGCCCCCTATAATCACCCCTAAAAACCCTCCTGCATGGCACCTTGCCCGCACTTTGGCTATGGCCAGATTCAACAGGCACAGAAGCCTCAGTAGCCACACTTCCCTGATCAGTGGCCTCGGCCTCCACTGTCCAATATCTGAGAGCTCACTGGAATGGGTAGGCATAGGCCTACTGACTTTATCCAATGGAATTGCAGGGGATAGCTGTATGTCAACCTCAGTGTCAGATTCAACCTCTGCACCCCCTGCCTGTGCCTCAGTTTGGCCATCATCATCATCATCATCACAGTCTGCTGATGCACTGACATCAGATGACAGAGGACCCACACTCCCACTGTCATTATCATCTGTGATAAAATGCAACACATACAGGAAACAACTAATACCTACACTACTGTAGTCCAATATATGCTAACAATGTAACAGTGCTTCAACTATTATGGACAGTACAGCAATATATACAACAAGCCCGACATCAACAGCACACACTAAGATATTTATTTAAATTGCTCAGCAGTACTGACATAAAAATGTTTGGCTTACCATCTGCAGATGACATACTTTTCTGCAATCTAGGTAGTCCGGGGAGAAGTTAAGCAAGAGGTAAGGGCATCATCATCGCAATTAACATTTACACAAGGGGTAATAATGTTATGCCTTTATATGTACATTAACTATACTTTCAACAAGAAGGTAGCAGACAACTGCAACCAAGTTAATAAGTGCAGCAATCTTAAATCCTCCCAGAAAAGACATGTGACATAGAAGTAACTTATTGATTTCAATTGTTTTATGATACAACAGTACTCAACTGTTGAGATACCAAAGCCAACCTGGAAGCTACTCCTGAGATGTGCCTACTCTCTCTAAAAGTGTTGCTCTGACATCCCACGCATGCTGTACTGCATTCTCCTGGCAGTTGTCTGGATCCTGGATATTGGCCAGGAACTCTTCATTGGGTGTTACTAGTGGCTCCCTAGCAGGCCCTCCCCTGGTAACCATCTGATCACGGCCCACTGCAGCTGCTCTCCTCTCTGTAGATGTGCTTATGTCAGTGGCCATGTGGTGCATCTGCTCATATGTCCTGTCATGGCCACCCACAGCATTCAGATCAACCACTATCTGTTGCCAAATTTGCATCCTATGTGCCACATTGCCCCATCCCTTTTCCAGCAGAAAAACACCACGTCCCTAAAGACATCCACTATAACCTGGTTCTCAGTATCAGTGAAGGGGCATCTCTGATTATTGACACACCTGAGTGGCATACTCCTAGGTATCCTGCAAGACAGCAGAATGATAATACACATACGTATCACATAACTACAAAGTAATAGTTCCTAGATTAAACTGTAAAGGTAGCCTCTCAGTATCACCTCCTGAGAAATATACAACATTCTACAGAGGTGAAATATGAACAATGGACAAAATGCAAAACAAGGAGAGTAACCAGAGTAACATATCTGTATTTGTGCCATAACAAACTCACCTTTGCTCCACCAAAAAAAAGAAGAGTGTACCCTTGATTGTTCCATAACAGTTACTCACCTTTGTTCCCCCCAAAAGAATAGGAAAATGACACATTTTGCTAACAAACCATCTGCGAAATGCTACAATTGCTATCAAAGGAACTGTCCCTGAAACATTGCACATATTTATCACTCAGCATTCCATTATCCCATTATTGGCAATCATGTATACCTCTGAAATGTCTTGACAAACATGCCCATCCCATCAGTACACTTCTAAATAATGCAGACAGATAAAAGTGTAAAAGCCTTTGCTTCAGGTTTTTCTTAAATACCTACCAGCATATGCAGTATGTAGCTGACAAAACAGAAGCATACCTTTTGAAGTTCATTAGTCCTCTGTACATATATATCCTGAAGAAACAGCTTATGTGCAGTCTTGCCAACATGAACAAGTCTCCTCACCATCAATTTGCCTAGCTACACAGCTGCATTTTATATGGTGTAGATTCAAGGCTGTTAGCACAGTAAATATGCAAATGAGGTGTGAATTCATTAGAATTGCTGAATCCCAAAAACTTGGATCCATGCAAGAGATGCAAATATAGTGCAGGCACTCCCTCAGTGCATGGTTTTAATGGATTGCAGCTCTGAATGATTAGTGGTTAGGAGAAGGAAAACACAACAGCACTGCAGGCTGCCTTACTTCAACTGGGAGTATCAGGATAAATCTACAAAGCATGGAGCTCTCTCTGGTTAACCCAGCCTCCCCAGTCTCACTGATTGTTTTTCTTCTGTACCTACTTCTCATGGCTCTGCCTTCTCCATTCACCCTTGCTTCACTCAGGCTCACTCCACTCCCCCTAACCTATCTCCATTCCAAGCCATCCTGACCTCATTACATTTATACCTACCAACTACTCAACTCTCCGTCCAGTCACCTGTCCCTTTCTCCCATCCTCAACCATCTACACTCTGTCCTTTCTGCTCCCTTCCCACACACACGCCCTTCAGCACTTCCCACTATCTGCCTAACAGCTTCTCTCCACCCCCCCATCAACCAATCACACACAAACTTCCCTTCCTTCTAAATTCACACCTCCCTTTCTAGAATCACCTACTATTGTGAACCTTAAATCTAGATTCCCACTCTTATTGTCTCCTCCCCCAAGTACACACCCACTACATCACTCATTCTCTATCTCCTAATCAATCTTACATGTTTTCCACTTTTTAACTCCTTTTCTTTTATCACCTTTTCTCTTCACCTCACCTTCAGTCTTCCATACAACTATTTCCTCAACTACCCTATTGGAATGCTCTCATATCTTTACTACACTCTCCCCTACTATACTACTCTAATCACTCACTTACCTATCAGTCCCTTCAACTCTCCTCCAAACTAGGATACTTTAATACTACAACATGTTTCTGCTCTCCTCACCATACCTCTACTTCTCCTACTACCCCACCTCTCTACACACCACATAGAGATCAACCCACTGCTCAGACCTCCAACCTCCACTTACCATAACTTAGACACTCTCACCTACCACTCATTCCCTATAGCCCTCTCACTTTCTAATACTATCAACTATCTCCCTCCCAAGATCAAAACTGTCCCCCACACTCTACAAACACCAAGATCTAAGCACAAACATTACATCCTTCACCTCTCACTCCTTACAATACTCTATTCCTCTAAAACCCAGCTTTAATCTGGAGATATTCACCCCAACCCTGGCCCCATATGCAACCCCCCCTTGGCTTATCCAAATACTCATCATACTTCACATCACACAAATTCACCCTCTAAACATCTAAGTGTCTACTCTATCAACATACATATCATTCTTAACAAGGTTAGCAAATTTCTTGCCTGGACTGCACAACACTCTCCTGACATAGTAACTCTCACAAAAACTTGCCTTAAACCCCACATCTCTGACACAGAATTCCTCCCCACAGGCTATAATATCCTTTGTCTAGACCAACCTAACAGAAAAGGTGGTGGTATAGCCATAATTTACTCTGAACATCTCATCCTATCCCCCTTAATTCTCCACCTGCATTCTACCCTGATAAACTCTTAGCTGTTAATTGCAAACTTAATGACAACAAAACTTTGTCCAAACTTGCCATATATATACATCCCAGAGACAACATTCCTGTATTAGAACAAACCCTCTCATGGCTTACTTACAACATTCCCAGTGAAACCACTGTCCTAGGAGAAGTCAATATAAATTGGCTATCTCTAACATCTGACTCTCCTAGCTCTTCCATAAACTTACATTTCTTCATGCAACCAAGTACTCCCACCCACTTTAACAAACCTACTAACACCAGCTCTGTCATTGAATGGATATTGATTTCCTATCCTGATCTTTATCACCACCCCAAAACTCTACCTTAGTCCATCAGCAATCACTCTCTAATATGTGTACAAAGATTCTCCATCCACCCTTAACGGCCCCATAAATTCAAAAACTGTCATAGCCTCACCAACTTCCACTCTGACCTTTTCAATGACATGCTGTCCTCTATTAACTGTTCATTCCTCTCCTACTTACCCCTAGATGAAGCAGTTCAAAAATTCAATTCCATATTCCTAAACATACTTCACTCTCTTGCCCCCCTTAAGATCCATTACAGTCAAATCTCTCTCCTGCCCCTGGCAAACCCAGTGTACCCACTCACTTATGCACAACAGGGACAATACGTGGAAAGTCTGGATTAGTACTAACTCTCCTATTCACCGCCAAACCTACAAAGACCTTTGCAACTCATCAAAAGACAAGTAAATATTGACAAGAAAATCTTTTATTTAAAATTTCAGACTACCCATCACAGTAGCACCAAAAAAAAATTGGAACTCCATCAACCAAATCCTTCACCTGGTAATCCTGCTACACCTAACCCCTGCCCAAATAACACTACAGAAAAAAACAGCCATCATTCTTAACACTTACTTTATAGACACCATTAGCAATCTCTTACCTTCACCTAGCTCCACTCGACACACCAATCCCCATCTTCTAGGCAAAACAACTCCTCCTCACTGAAACTATTTCCCACTAGCGATATAAAAAAACCTCCTCCTTAAGCTTAAACATTGTTCTCCTTCTGTTGACAAACTACTACCACTCTTCTTCAAGCTAGCAGTTAACTATTGCCTTACCCATTTCTATCCTGATTAATTGCTCAGTACAAGAATCCACAGTGCCCTCACTCTGAAAAATATTCTATACAATACCCATCCACACAGGAGGAAACTCCATTGAGCTGTCTAATCTCTAGCCCATTGCAATCATGTCTCCCTCTCCAAAATACTCAAAAACTGCATCCACAAGCAGATACTAGATTACCTTCTACAACAAAACTTACTCACCTCCACCCAACATGGCTTCTGCCCTAACTACAGTACCACTGCCACTATCTTATCTTTAACCCACACAAACTCCTTAGCTAGAGACAACAAACTCATTTCCAGCCTCTTCTTAGAATTATCACAAGCTTTTGATACAGTCTCTTACCCCCTTCTGCTCTCCAAATGTTCCAACCTCAGTCTTTCCAGCACTACCATCTCATGGTTTGCCAGCTACCTATCCAACAGAATGCAAGCTGTTAAATGGCTCTTTGCAGCTTCTTCTTTCCTCCCCGCCAAAATGGGAGTTCCTCAAGGGTCAATTCTAGGCCCCTTATTATTTAACATCTTCACTAACTTCCTGTTCACTTCCTGTCCTCACTCCTCCCTCATATAATACACTGACTCCACAATCATCTCCAGTACCAATACTCTCTCTGACCTACATATCCTCACCCAAATCTCCTTCAACTCAGTCAAAACCTGGCTCACTAATCACTAACTTATACTAAATCCTAAAAAGACCAGACTTCTTCTATTCCTCCCAATATCTCTCTCCCATACCAAGCCAACCTTCCCCATTACCTCACTAAACAATGCTAACATACAAGTGGAAACCCACACTAAGCTTCTAGAAGCCATTATAAATGCCCAGCTCAAATATGACCTCCATGTCCACCACTGCATTAAAAAAAAAAACACCAAAAACTAGGGTTACTATACGGAAACAAGAAGTTGCTAACCAAAGACTCTTGAATTTCTCTAACCTATGCCTATATTTTCCCAGCCTCCTCTACAGCTCCCAAATCCTAATTAACTTTCAGTCCTCTCTTTTAACTAAACTCGAAAACACCTACAATAAGGTAGCTTGGTTTGCTGCTAACCAGACCTCTCTCCCACATCTTTCACCTAAAGCTTTAAACTGGCTGGAGTTCTCCAAACTCCTCATCATTCACACAATTACAAATCTTCCTCCTGTCCAGACATCTCCTCTCTCATCTCTGTTTACACCCCCACCAGAACAATCAGGAGTGCCAGTTTAGAACAACTTGTAATATACAAATCTATGGGTCAAAACCTCTATAGCTATTCTTCTGGCCCTATCCTGGAACAAGCTACCCTTGCCCATCAGACAATTAACTCATCCACATAAATTCAAAAAAAATCTATCACAGAGCATCTACTCTCTAAGTGGACATGGTGCTGCTCAAATGCACCTTAAAACAACAACTATCCAATGTCCACCTACCCATCTGCTTCATGAATGAAAATGTCTCTAAAACACCTACTTTTGACTTGTACATGTCACTTCTCAAATCACCCCTAACTACACCTCTCCATCCCTACCACTCAACTTCACTTCCTATTGCTCCACCTTTTCTTCCAGAACAATACCGTCTCTTCCTATTCTCTTCAATGACTCTCCTTGAATTGACATTAGTCATTGCACCAAAAATCTATCATTCACCTCACTTGACTTTTATTGTATGTTTGATTACTCTACTACTTCCTAGCTAACTGCACATTTTGGACCTTGTGTAAAAATTCTACTCATGTGCTGTATTACTTTTGTTATTTTGTTACTGTTATTTTGTGTGTTAGTTTATTTAGCAAATGCTAACTAGCAAACAGTCTAACTTTGGATGATTGTCCAACTTAGATTCTAGTCCTTGGACATTTACATAGCATTTATACACTAAACTCAAATCTTGTATATTTACATAGTTAGTAAATGGGTCAGAAATCACAATCCCTCTCTGTTGTAATATGTTCACTGTGTGCTTCTCCTGTAAACCATAATTTATAATTGCAAAGCTTTACTCCCCAGGCAATCACTGAAATGGGCTCTGACTCAGTTGGACATTCCTGGTCAACAAATGTCAAATAAATAAATAAATAATGGCATTAGCCATTGCATCAACAATCTATCATTCACCCCATTTGACTTTTATTGTATGTTTGATTAATCTACTACTTCCTAGCTAACTGCACATTTTGGACCTTGTACAAAAATTCTACTCACGTGCTGTATTACTTTAGTTATTTTGTGTTATTTTATTTAGCAAATGCTAACTAGCAAACAGTCTAACTTTGGATGATTGTCCAACTTAGATTCTAGTCCTTGCACATTTACATAATGTTTATACACTAAACTCAAATCTTGCATATTTACATAGTTAGTAAACAGGTCAGAAATCACAGTCCCTCTCTGCTGTAATCTTTTCACTGTGTGCTTCTCCTGTAAACCGTAATTTATAATTGCAAAGCTTTACTCCCCAGGCAATCACTGAAATGGACTCTGACTCAGTTGGACATTCCTGGTCAACAAATGTCAAATAAACAAATAAATAATGTAAGTTTGGAAATGTAAGCAAGCAGCCCACAATTCACAAGGTGTGTTTGTAATATCCAATCTGGCTTTCATTTGTTGGCAACTGCATATGATATTATTTCCACTTAATATCCTCACACATTTTAAGGCCAATGATACATAATGGCTTACACATTGCATGGCTCAGATTACTGGTCAGATAAATGAAGAATGGACAGCAAACACAGAAATGTAAGACAGAGATGTATATTTGGAAGCAGTAATCATGACAGGCTGTGTGATCACTAGGTGCACTATATCCAAAAAATAATAAAAGTACAAATAACACTGTAGATGATGTTGAAGTTGGCTGTGTGCAAACTGACTTCAGTTCTTTGCTGCAGATCTGTTTGTGTAACAAAGAGAGATAGGGCACCCATCCTGTGTTCTGAAGGTGCATTGGAGTGAGAGCTCAAGTCCAGATCTATGTAGACATACCTGATGTGAGACTTCATTTTCTTGTGTGCATGTCACACATTGAGTTTCCTCATTTCACTTGCTTGACCCTGTTATTCTTTTTTCTCCTTTTCTGTCTTTGTGTAATTTTTTTTTTGGGGGGGGGGTGTTTGCTTGATGATGTGCTTAGCACAATCATGAAAACAGAGAAAATGAATGCCAGGTTTGGCTGAGCTTATCTCATTTGCATGGAGCATGGCAGTGTACAAACTGGACCACTGGACCCCCCCCCCGGAAGCAGAAAGGATCCAGACAGCCAAAAACTAAAACCAGATAGATTCAATTAATGCTATTGGGCATTGTACAAACCCACTGAGTGCCATGACATGGCAGTTAACAGCAAGACCTTAAGAATGATTACTAAAATAGGGAATGTCATGTGACTAGTCCTGTTGCAGGAGTGTAAGTGTAGGTCTGGAGAACAGCTGGCACTGGGTTCTAGTACAGGGTGTGCAACATTTTTTCACTGTTGTGACATTTCAGTCTATAGCAATGAACTGAAAGATAGACAAGAATTATTTCATCCTTCTTGTGGCAACAGGAGTAACTGTAGGACTGCCATACACATAGTCCTTGTCTCAAATACATGATATTCCATACATTTTTACTGTTGTTCCACTTCCTATTAAAGTCACTCTCACTTATGACCCTTGAGATAGAGAAGCTGATATTAATTATATGTATGAAGGCTGACACAGTAGTACTGTTCAGTTGCTTTATTGCTTCTATTATCACATTTATTCTCAGATGTATGACTGTGGAAATACTGTGTACTATATTCCTGTATGTATAATTCTGCTGTCTAGAGTGACATGGCCTTCACATTTGCCTATCCCATATACACAATTGCCTGTACATCCAATAATCTCAGAATTGTAATTGCAATTATGTATTGCCCTGCTGCTTGGCACTGTCACACTCCACTTATTGTGCAAACATGGTGCTTGGGGGTGTGTACTACTGAGCATAGCATTTATGCAATGGTAAATGGAACTCAGTTTCAAACAGTGTGCACACTTCCAGTAAATGCAATAAGTGGAACTGGTGGGAAAACATCAGTCTCCATTATTCTAGATCTGTGGCAGACATGGCAGGTGTTTGTGGTGAAGGTGACAGGTTCAGGGCACAAAGGTGAGGACTTCAGGACTCCAAGATTTTTACTGGATTCCTAGTTAAGAACCACAGTGACAGGCCTCTGCAGTGGGACTATTCTGGCTCCCAGTATAAGTCGGAGGCTTGGGATAATTTAGCCCAGGCAGTATCCAGTGCCACCAATATCCCGCGCACTGGAGGGCAATTTATATACACTCAATTGCTGGACCAGGGAATTTGAGACATAGTACATCCCACACGTGTGTAAGTATCATCTACAGAAAGTACCTGTAAGACTTAGGCAAGACTGGTATTCATAATGATCTTCTGTTCTGTTTTTTTCCACAGCTGCCAGTGAGCATGACTGCAATATCCAAACCCACTGGGCTAGATTGGCAAGGATGAGAGAAGCATGTTGCATGTATGTAGAAGGAGAATAAGTATTATTGTAGCATTAAAATTTAAATATAGCTTTTTTTGGTATCTTAATTGAGCAAGCAAATCTCATATTTTTAATTGAGCAAGCAAATCTCAACAGAGCTGTGCTGAAAGGATGGATGGAAAAAAAAACGAAGTGTAAGACAAGGTATGAAAACAAATGTCTTCCCTTATTTGTGAGTTTTTTTCTAGTAATTACTGAAACAAAACATTTATCTCTAGCTAATAGGTGTATAGTTAAGGAAAACACCGAGGAGCCAAGCCTAGTCCTCCAATATCCACAGAGTGTTGGCTGGTTAAATGACTCATTTATAGTCATATAGTAGGCAAACTGAGGCTGTGAAAAGCAAATATGAACCGCAAGACACAGGCCATTAACAACTCATAGCTTTAATCCAAATGTGCCTCAGATCATCTAGAACCGAATTGTGCCCAGTAACCTCCTGAATTAATTTCCAGCACAATTACAATTTAGTTTTGGCCAGATAGGCTCTATGGAAAGGCTGAAGGAAAAATGCTTAAGAGTAAGATAATTTTGGAAATGAAACTCAATCTGAATGATATAGGGGCCATGATGGAGAGAAACGAGGGGGAGCGGTCATGTGGAAGTATACAGAGGGGCAGCAGTGAGGAAATGCAATTCACCGTAGAGTACTTCTGCTAGGACTCCAGTCACCTAAAGTGGATCCTGTCTGAAGCAAAGGCAACTAGACAACTGATCCTATAGTAGAAAGGCAAAACATAAATCTTAGCAATTTTGCATTTGAAAAATATCAGAATTAAAAATAGAAGTATATACAATAGAGATGTATTTAGCAATATAGGCAATTATTTTTGTGGTAGCAAATGAAAATAAGTATCAATGGTTTACAGAAGGGATAGCTGGTCAGCTGAAGCCAGCATATAAATGCTTGTTACACTAGGTATGAATAAATAGTATCAGTAGCATTTGGCAACAGGATTCAAAGTAAAGACGTCTCTGACCAAGCAGTGTAGGTTAGAGGTTAGATTTGATGTGAACATTGGAAATGTCACATATGTCAGTTGCAAGACCAAATGAAAAAAAAATCATGGGATAACTATGTATGGCTTATTGAGTAGTCTTGTAGTAGTGTGAACAATGTTTGCCTAGTACCTTCCTATGAACTATGACCCAGAATAGGTCACGGGATAAGAAGAGGAGGAGCTACTGGAAAGGCTAGTTATACTGACCAGAGTCAATGTTGTAAAACAGTATGGTATTTATAAATGGAAGATATGTGGGTTGGGATCTAATTATTGTGCATTCCACATAGATGAAGCTAGCTTTATTAAGGTATGTTTAGTTAAAGAGAGGATGTGCAGCATGTCTTGTTAGATAAGAAGCTCCTGCAAATTGGGATCTGAGATAATTAGTGGTTTGTGGATTAGAACTGGGCAGACATTTGTACAAGACAGTGCATTATGAGAATAACAGCACTTTATGTAACTGAGTTGCTATTGGTTGGGTAGATCAGGTACACATTTTAAATCATGGCCTGAAAAATCTCTTCATGCCAACCCATCTTATGATTAACAAATATTTATATAAATAAAAGTAACACATGAAATGATTCCTACACTAGGATTGTGAAACTTATTTTGACTTGTCATTCTCTTACATGTTGAGATTTCATTTATAACACTCTGATTCTTGTATATGTGAGTGTGTGTGTATCTCTTTAGAAGGAAATAAACTGCATAATTGTTTCACCATCTGTTTGTAGTAGAGGAACTGTAAATTACCCTGAATGCTTCCCTGTAATCATGTTGACATTGTACCAGGATACCTCTATTTCCTGGTCTCATCATTTCAGGTAAAAAGCAGGGATACCAGGCCCTGGCTAATGGTTGCTGACAAAGAGGAACAAAAACATAACTAAAAACAAGTTCTAAAACTATTTTTGGTGAGCTATAATTTTACTGGGGCAGAACACCCCCCACCCTCCCCAGTGTAGGCTGCTGCCCCTAAACACTGGGATTGTTGTACCTTGGGAGTAAACAGCATTCTTCCCCCCACACCAATAGTACTCAAAGAAAACATTTTTAGCTGAACTATTTGCAGACCCAGATACTTAGACTTCTATTACAGTGGCTATTGGTCAACAGTGTACCTATGTCAGGCGTTGCTGTTACATATGCATGGTAACATAAGTGAGTATAATATCTGTCATATCTAATTATGTAACATATATGTCTGGTCTATGTTGTGTCTATGTTGATCTGTGCAGTTGTAAAATAAGCAATTTCCTGCGGGATCAATAAAGTATTTCTTGATTCTGATTTGATGAATGCAGCATGTATTTATGGCTGAATGTTGTGTACATTACATATACTCAGACACCTGCTTTATCAGTCATTTTGTGGTAAAGGCAGTAAAGAACTAGGAAAAAAAAGCATTACTGACTCATTTGTGCCCCAAGTGTTGAGAGACCTATGACACATTCCTTCTCATCAAGTGAGGGATGAGGGCACTTGCAACTGGGCTTTCATTAGTTTAAGGGATTGGGGGTTTTGGTTTAGCCCTGTCATTTCCCATTTTATGCCTCATGATGTCTAAGGGCTTGGTGGTATAATGGCCATTGTGTAGGATTGGGACTCACTTCCACAAGTGATGAAAGTTCCCACACACTCCCTTGAGACCACTGCTCCCACTGAATCTCAGTCTCCCCCAAAGCCCTTGAGTGTGAAATGCACTCTCAAGCGTATGCCCTTCTCCTCCCATTCTGTGATAAGTGAGAGCGCTTACCCCCCACTCTCTTCTCCCAGTTCTTGTCAGCTTCTCCAGTGAAGGACTGCAGATCAAACCCAGCTTTTCTGTGGTGTAGCCAAGTTTTAATTACCTCTGTGCCACATGTCTAACTTGTCTGTACTTCCACTAACTTACTACACACTTGGAAATACGATAAAGGTATTAGTTGAAAAATATTACACAACCTAAGAACAAGATAAAACAACCCATCATTTAACTGATATTGAACATTCATTTGGTACCAAACACTTATTTCTTCAGTTCAAGCTATTTTATTAAAACCATTCTTCTAAAGAACAGAATACACATAGCCCTTTAGAAACTTCTAGTCTTTGGAAAACTAATGGCATTTTGGAGTCGTCCACATTATTTGCTATTCAGATGTATTTCTGATAAATAAATTAGCCTTCTGGAGAGACAGTCATATTCCTCCTCTGTGCATGCAGGCTTTTTATATTAACTCATTCATGGAAGGCACTGGTTCAACCACTGAACCATCTTACACAGAAGCACTGTTGAACTAGTAAGCTCTCAGTCAATTATGTTTCATCATGTTTTTTTCCAAAGGGGAATACATTGAATATATATGTTTCCATGGAATGACAAGAACATTGTAACACTGGCAGCTTTGAATTCATTTTGAGGTGGAGCCCTGACATTTGGCTCAGTATTTGGATTTCACTGGAACAACTTACTCCCTCATTCTCTAAGTACCATGTAGCAGGCCAAACTGCAAACATGTGGGGGTGCTATGACTAACAGGAACACTCCCTTTATCAATACATTTTTACTGTCTTGGCTTACATAAGCCTTACATATGGTATGAATCACTGTGTGTAATTCTGTAGCTGCAAAATCAGGGCAAACCACACAGTCCAGTATTCTGTATAGTATTAGTGCCTATCTTCTGTAACAGAGATGATTTATATGCCCTGCAGAAGCTGTTGGTCCTCTTTTTCATGTATTTTCCAGAAGTAAGAAACCATGAAATTTGCTAATTAAGTAATGCCTACTACCAACAGCTAGTCGCATGTGTGGAGACACACTCACACACACACACACACACACACACACACACACACACACACACACACACACACACACACACACACACACACACACACACACACACACACCTCAGTACAAACACTTGCAGAAACAAATTAGTTAGTGTTGAAGTCTGCCTGAACAATAGTGAACAGGATTTTGGAGAGGTTTCAGTACTAGTCAGCAATGAGGGCTGTACTTCTTTCTAAGGGGTAATACAGGGATACTTAAAAGGAGAGTATATACGAAGATATTATGGAATGGGGTCTAAAAGTAGCAAAGTATACAGAAAATGGAACAATTTCTAAAAGTATGTGACAATACCCAAGTGGTAGACAAAACGTGATTTGTTCATGCCAGAGACCAACTTTTTCCAACTCTAACAATGGGGAATTAAATATGGCATATAATGTTTAATGCTACATCCTACACTAAAAACAGTTAGTTCAAAGCTGCTATTAATTGCCTTCAAAATGTACTAGAAAGCAAAGTGAATACTTAAAGGTAGTACATATTATAATTTGGTGCTATTTGAATCAGAAAAGGTTTCTTTACATGTTCTTGAGTCTTAACATTATATAGCTCAAGGCACACATTTTTCAGACACACAGACTTTTTCTGCCATTACTGCCTGTGCACTTGCTTTTTTTTATTATTAGAGGTAGAAGGTACCTCTCGGTTCTTGAGTACACAGAAGAATTCAGTAATTTGTAATTACTTTGTTCCTATTGATACACAGCAAACAAAAATCTATGGGGCTCATGGTAACTCACCTGGCCTGCTATGGAAGCATTGCTCTTGTATGGGCTGCTTGCAGTTGTTGTGGGCAACCCTGCTGTAAACAAGTACCATAACAGAGGATGTCAGAGATTCGGTCAGTGTTGGTAAGGTGCGCATTATTACCACTGCTACAACCACATGGTACGGTGCAGGAGGATACAATATATGTGCAGCACTGGTGCAGGTACTGTAGGCATGCCCATGGCAGGCACCTAAGCCAGGACCATCCATACATAACTATGGCTGGGACTGTGCATCGGGCAGTATTACTGGCTCACTGCAGATATACCAGTTGTACTTGAGCCACAATCCAGAACTTCATCCACTATGATCATCTTGATGGATTTGTTTGTTTGTTTGTTTGTGTCTTTCGGCTTTTCCCGGTTATTAGGGGTCACCACAGCAGAACTCCAGTCCGCTAATGATTGATAGTGGATGTTTATGTACCGGATTACCAGCCCTAATGCACAACCTTCAATGAAGGCACCCACCATTCATGTATGCCTCCACACAGAAGACGCTCTAGCTGAGAATCGAATGGGACAATGTCTTGCTATGAGGCGACAATGCTACCGAAGCACCACCACCGCTGATAATGAATACTAAATACAAATCTCCTCCACTGAAAGACAACTCAAAGAGACCGGAGAAGCTGCATAACCATTTTACCCCTGAAGCACATCCATCTAGGTTGAGGACACAGGAATCAGATGATGTAGTATATAGTCTCTCTACTTGGACATTCTGTGAGACACAAACTGTTAGGTGTATTTTGTACATTTCAGGCTACACAGCATGCTAAATAGAAGTAGTGTGTTCGAACAATATCAACTAACCTCCTGCTGTGCTCCATTTACCACTTATTATGGTTTGTTATTCAGGCGACTGAAGCACAAGTACAACATTTTGAAAACAAGACAAGACTAAACACAATCTTAAAATAATACTGGATATTTAAATGAAGACAAAAACAAAAATTGAACATAATATACCTAATGAAAACAAACAGTGTTTTGGCAACAAAATGTAAAATTTTTTTTTTTTTTTTAAAGCTGTGAGACTCTAGAGTTTAAATATATGTGTGCATGCACAAGAGTATTTGTGTGTGTGTGTGTGTGTGTGTGTGTGTGTGTGTGTGTGTGTGTGTGTGTGTGTGTGTGTGCGTGCGCGTGCGCGTGTGCGTGTGTGTGCGTGTGTGTGTGTGTGTGTGTGTGTGTGTGTGTGTGTGTGTGTGTGTGTGTGTGTGTGTGTGTATCTATACAGATATTATATACATGCACAAATATATACATACATATACACACACATATGCACAGACAAAGATTCCTGGAGTTCATAAACTGAAATGCCATGGAACAACATGGAATATGCACAGACAAAGATTCCTGGAGTTCATAAACTCAAATGCCATGGAACAACTAGTCACCATCCCCACAAGAGGAGAAAACATACTTGATCTCATCATCACGAACATGGGATCAAAATGTTCAACACCGGAAGTATACCCCTCACTGGTGAGATCAGATCATAAACTAATCTCGCTGGAGGTCCTCATCCCGCCCCCACCTGAAACAAAAAAGACCACAGTGAAAAACTTCTCAAAAGCCGATTTCACACTTCTAAAAACTAGTGTGGTCTCCTTTAAGGCCCCTGAGCCAGTGGTAAACATTACTCAAATCGCTGAATCACTTACAAATGCCTTCTATCAGCACCTACAGGACTGCATGGATCAGGCAATCCCAAACAAAACTAAGACTCTCTGTACCAAAGGCAAGCGTCCAGTCTGGTGGACCCCAGCCATAAACAAGCTCTACAACAAAAGGAGGAAGCTACTACAAGATAGAGCAAAATCCTTGAAAGGTAAGACACCTTTGATCATTATAAGTAAAAACTAAGAGCTCTCATAAAATCATCCAAGGCAAATTTTGAGAGAAAAATCGCCAAGGACTCTAAAGACAATCATAAGGCCTTCTTTAGCTATGTTAGAAACCTAGGAGGAAACTCCCAGATATGCTCAGAATTAGTTCAAAATGATGTGAAAATTACTGAACCTACACACATTGCCAACATACTGGCTGACAGGTTCAGTGCAAACTTCTTCTCCCCAAAAGGAGAGATATCTATTCCAGAGGATTGTAGCCCCCCAAACATCTCCAATGCCCAGGTGAGAACTGCCCTCACTAAGGCAAAAAACACAGCATCCATGGGACCGGATGGTGTCCCCGGCTGTGTGCTTCACGAACTCAGCGAGGAATTAAACCCACAGTTAGGACAGCTGTTTAATCTTAGCCTCACCTCAGGATACGTACCCAAGGAGTGGCGCACGGCGACTGTGGTCCCACTTCATAAGGGCGGTGCCTCCACAGACCCTGGAAATTACCACCCCATTAGCTTGACAAGCCTTATCTGCAAAGCCATGGAGAGGATAATAATGGACCTCATAAATAAAGACATAGGGAACTTGCAGACTTTGGATCCAACCCAGTTTGGCTTTGTCAAAGGCAGATCCTGCCTCTTAAACTTGGTTGACTTTTTCGAGACAGTCACCAAGGCCATTGATGAGGGAAAGGCAGTCCATACAGCCTACCTCAACCTGGCAAAGGCCTTTGACACAATACCCCACTCAGGTATCATCGAAAAACTCATCAGCTTGAATGTAAACCCATACATCACAAGATGGGTTGCAAACTGGCTAAGTGACAGAACCCACAGGGTCAGAGTTGCTGGAGCCATGTCAGACTCAAAGCCTGTCACAAGTGGTGTCCCACAGGGCTCAGTCCTGGGTCCACTCTTGTTCGGCATCTACTTTTCTGAAGTACAAGCAAACACAGGAGGGTTATGGCTGACAAAGTTTGCAGATGACTGCAAACTGGGCCATAGTCGAAAACACATCTGACACAGATATCCTCCAGAAGGGCCTCACAGAAATGGATAACTGGTGCCAGAGCCATGGCCTGAAGTTAAACGCCAAAAAATGCATAGTCATACCCTTCGGGAAAAACAAGGTTACCCCTAGCTACCATATAGGTGGCAATCCACTGAGCACAGAAAAAGTCATCAGGGATCTGGGGACCCAGGTTGACAGTAGCCTTTCGTTTGACACTCATGTTGCTAAAGTAGTTAGGAAAACCTTCTATATCGCCCACCTGATCATGAAGGGATTCACATCTAGATCAAGGGAGGTCATCGTCCCCCTGTACTCATCACTCTTTAGACCTATGATTGGGTACAATGCCCCGTTCGGAATGTATCTGACCAGACACCTGCTGCAGCTTGAAAGGCCCCAAAAGTTCCTCACCAAAAGGATAAAGGGTCTCAAAAATATGTCTTATGCTGCCCGACTGAAAGAACTCCAGCTCTATTCAGTCTCATACCGCTTGCTCAGAGGTGACCTGTGCCTGACATATAAGGCCATGTCAGACCCAGATTTGATGAATATGCTTCACCTCAAAAAATCTAGATCCCTCAGAACCACAAGGGCGGGAGACTTAAACCTTGACATGGTTATAAATAGAACGTGCTGGAGGGACAGATTCATCACTCAGAGACTCCCTATGCTGTGGAACAAAATCCCGGTACATGTGAGGCAGAGCACCTCGCTGGCCTTGTTCAAGAGGAATCTTGACCAATGGATGGGAGATCGCAGATATACCCCTGGGATTACTTCAGTGTCACTGCTTGACAGAGGCACATCAAAATGATAGGCATAGTTTTTATTCAAACTAAAGGGGTGGCGAAAGCCACATAACTATGGGCTAGGCTTGTAAATGCCCTTGGGCAGATAGCCTAGTATGAACCTATGAACCTATGAACCTATATAGATCTACATGGTTTTACTGAAAAACTAAACCTTAGTAAAGCGATGCTAACTACTGATTGCAAAAGGTAATAAAACCTGAAAAATAAATGTGGACCTCTTGGGTTTTTGATCCTGAGTGATGCCTGCCCAGAGGGAAGGAATAACCAATTTTACAAAGCCTTTCACTCTTGATCCTAAACGGTGAACAGATTTCTACGTGTAGTCGGTGGTGGAGCTAGCTCTAAAAAGAGCTGTTTTAGCCCTGTGGGCAGCTGGAGCTCTATATAGAGCTGTTACAGATCTCTATGACTTCTGAGAAGAGCTGTTTTGTGTTTAGAATGCCCTTTCGGGCAGATGCGGTAGATCTAAAAAGAACTGTTTTGTTTGGTTCACCGAAGCTGTGTCTGTGCCTCCGGCTGGTCTTACCGAAGCTGATACAGATTTCTGTGAGCTCTGAGAAGGGCTGATTTGTGTTTTGAATGCCCGTTCAGGTGTTGGTGGTAGCTCTAATAAGGACTTTTTTGTTTTATTCTTCAATGTGTCTCTGGTTGCTCTTACCAGAGCTTTTGCAGATCTCTGTGAGCTCTGAGAAGAGCTGTTTGGTGTACTGTGAGCTCTGAGAAGAGCTGTTTGGTGTAAGGTGCAGATCCACGTGAGCTCTGAAAAGAGCTGTTTTGTGTATGGACGCAATGGGCTCTGGGAAGAGCTGCTGTTGTGTCCTTCAGTGTTCCACGGTGGTGTCGATCTCCGTTTTCCTTCTTCTTGAACAGATCTTCGGTTCTTTTGCTATGTGTGAGTCCTAAAAAGGACTATTTGTGCACTCCCCAAGCGCTGGTCAGAATGACCTGAGCGCTGTTGCTGTGCTGCTTTTATGCTCCTGTGGAGGGGGCGTGGTTGAGAGATGTCCAATGAGAAGTGACTAGTTGGGGGTGTGGCCTTAGTAGGCCTACAAGGTGAAGACGGACCTGGTTGGAAGCATCTCATTCCTCTTATTTAGTTCTTTTTATTAACCAGCTATTTGTTCATATGTGCCATTCCTAACCTCTAGCAATGCGTTGGAGCCTTTTGCTTTGTCACGATTATACCTATGTTTGAAAAAAACTGTACTAAAACTTAAATTTAAATGTAAATTTAACCAAAAAATAAAAAATAATAAAAAATTAAAATAAAAAATTAAAATTAAATTTAAAATTAAAATTGAACTGTAAAACTCTGGGGTTACTGACTATAGTTCTAAATTTAGACTTGCCACTACCATCTGTGAAACAATGGAAGCAAGCTTGGTTCTGAGAAAGATTCTGAGATGTCTGGCACTTTCGGGGCAGATAAGAAGGTAGCCTGTCTGCCGCTCCTTTATCAGGGAGAGCGTACCTTAGGTAGTAAAAAGTTAACTGTAGTTTGATATTGAAATTTTACCTTTTAAGTTAAAAATAATTAAAATTTGAGCTAACAATTAACTTGTGTGAGGGCTGATACATTAACTTACTGTAATTTTAGTTAATGTATCAGCCCTCACAAAAGTTACAATAGAAGAATATTGCGGTAGTTAATGCTGGAAATTAAATGCATATGTTGCAGCAATGTGATCAGATATATTTTGGGCATCTCTCCAGCTGCAAATTTTTAGAGGCTCTTGCTGTGACCGTGAAAAGTTTTTGTTGTTGTTAAACAAAACATCTATTTGCATTCAGCTAATGAAATTACTAATTACCTAACTAATTACTAATTAAATACAAGTAATATTTAAGCACTGTGATCAGCTCCATTGATTAAAAAAAAATTATTCTATCCTGAATAATAGAGAACTTTTAAAAATTAGTTTACGCTCTTTCAACAGAAAATTATGCAAAGTATAATGTATCATTTAGATGTTCACCTTGTAAGGTGCAATTACTTGGGAAAGTCAGCATGGCCATTGCTGAGTAAGAAGAATCCCTTCACTGCTCTTCTACACCACTGGAATTTTTAATAATTGTAAGGTAATCCAAAACTCAAAACTTCTACAAACATCTGCTTTTTGCCTAACTTAATGCCTGCAGACTCTTTGGTTAAAAAAAAAAAAAATAGAAGGAAATATTTTATGCATTGCTGCCAGATTTTTTTCTTCTTCTTGATAGAGCCACTGCTGTAGCTGGAATTTAATTCTTCCCACTTAAAAGTGCAAAAAGAAATTCCATGTAACTATAAGTTTACTAAAAAAGCACAAAGGTTCCAAACCATTAGTAGCACTCAACAGACTTTAATAAATACACAAACAGACATCAAAGATAAACGCTGACAAGCTCAAATTTATGTTTTCGTCCCACAACTTCTTCAGATAAAATATCCTCTCCAAGCCACCACCTTTATACAATCAGCAATTAATCTTAGGTATGAGAACTCCACCCTTGGTGTAGCTGCTTGTCTCTTTGGATGGAGTGCTCATACATAAGATTAATTGCTGATTGTTTAAAAGTGGTGGCTTGGAGAGGATATTTTATCTGAAGAAGTTGTGGGACGAAAACGTAAATTTGTGCTTGTCAGCATTTATCTTTGATGTCTGTTCGTGTATTTATTAAAGTCTGTTGAGTGCTACTACCAGTTTGGAACCTTTGTGCTTTTTTCCTGTTATTGGTTGACTGCAAGGACTTTCCGCTTTTTGACATAAGTTTACTAAAGCCAAGTTTTCAGCAATACCATTGTCACAAAAAAGAAAATTCAAGCAGAAGGTAAAAAAGAAAAAAAAGAAAAAAGAAAACTTAGCTATATTCATACCCTTCAAGTCTGACCAGAACATTGCCATTAAGCCTGCCTTATTACCTCTAAAGAAAGTAGGTTAAAAACATTTCTGAACAGCTGACTGCTATCACATGACATAACAGAAAATTATAAAGTAGAAGATGAGAGGTCACCGATAATAACCTGCTTATTATGTGTTCGAAACATGGATGAAAAGAAATTCACCTCTCGAGTAAAGCTGGAGATATGAATCTTAGCATCCATGTCATGAACACATAATAAAGACCCAGTCATAATCTGTAGTTCATAGAGCTTTATCTATGCCATGTAGTTCAAGCTACAGAAAAGAATAATGTGTCATCTGTTTTGCTAGCTTTCAAAGCCCTAAAGAATTTATTGAGTGCTGTCAGAAAGACAGAGTAAGAGACTATGTTAAAAATAGTCAGGGACATTACTGGCACAGGCAGCAGGCAGAAACACATTTTTTTTATTCTGCCTCTCAAATTTGCTGGTCAGTACTGACAGGTTTAACTGCCTAAAATGATAAACCGTCTTAAATGAAACAAGGGGGTGCTTAACATGTGTTAAGATCTGATCTTGCTATACAGACTTGCTTAACAGTTTCCTTTTCTGGATATTGAAGCATAATCACTGAGCTCCACGCGCTACATAATGGTAGCAGCAGAAAACAGAATATCATATGTAGAAGTCAAATTTCAAAACAAGAAAAAGAAACTGCCATGATGTTTCCAACATATATTGTTCATTTGTTAACATTAGGCAAAAACAAGGTTTAATGAGCAGTTTCATGGGGTTAAAATCTAGTTGGTTTTATTCCTAGATTCTTGTTGTAAACAAATTACAGTACATACTTAAGTGCTTCCCACATGTTTCCCATTAAATTTGCAATGCTGTTTAATCAAAGCAGTTCCTTGGCAAGCCTGTTTTACTTTTGATCTCTCTGTCTGGATACACAGACTATGAGCAGGTCCTGCAGGAAAATGTGCAAACTGTTCTCATGCACTCTGTGGTATTTGGCCTATTCCAGCTCTCACAATCCCTGCAAATGCATAGAAGGATTTTAAATCTTATTGAAAAATACTTAATGGTTTAGATGCATGCTGAAGGCCATTTACTTTCTGCCATTGAGAAATAGTTCTTAGTTAATCATTACATACAGATTTTATTACTAATAAAACTAGATTACAAACTGACACACACAGATCTGAAGGGATGACTTAAAGCAAATGTCAAAGTTATCTGCTTGAGGATGCATATTCTACTTTGCCACAACAGATATTGCACAAATAATCATAGCCACAGACATTGACAGGTAATAATTTGTACCGACTACACCAACAGATATTAGCAGGTGATATGCTGCACTAACTATACCCACGGACACTGGCAGGTACGTTGTTTTACCACTGTAGATCATTTATGCAACTGATTATGCAATTATGATATTTGATGCTAATAATTATACAAACAATAATAGTATTGCTCATATTTGGTATATCCTTTGAAGATATACAAAGGAAATCCATTGCTTATTCTGTTCCTGTTTTTAAAAGTTACCAATTTTACATGGTAAATGAATTCTAAACATTACTGCTATGTAATAAATGAATACATTCAAGTTCATAGGTGTTTACTAGGCTAATGACCACAAGGGCCTTTTTAGGCCTAGCCATACACCCAAATCTCTGACAAGTTCTGGTACCCTTGATAAGTGTAAGCAGGGGGTTGGGAGATGAAACATTCACAAGTAGGGGTCTGGGAGATGAACCATTTACATGTGGCCTGTGTCCATTAGAGATATAGGTGACCTGCAAATGATGATTGGTTATAATAGTACAATAATCCTTTTGAAACTTCATCTTCAAATATTTGGTCTATGGATTGATGAAAATCTAAATATCCCTCTGCACATCTGCAATACAAAATTTCAAATGAATAAACATTTTTTCTGTGCTTGAAAGAGCTCACATTTCTTATCACCTTCAAAAACAGAATCCTTAGGAAAAGGAAGTGTGATGGCAATTTAGAATATGTCATTCCATTTACATCCTCTGCCTCAGAGAAAAAAAACATACTTTCTTCCAAATTATAGCTAATAAAATTTGTTGTTTCATCTCCCTTGCTCAAAGAACTAAAACATCAATGTTTTGTGTTGTAAACGCTAATTGGATGTCAATCCAGCAAAGAACCAGATTAAGTCTTGGTAGCAGCAACTATTGATTCTGAACTCATCTAGGCAACATTTCTCTATAAAAGAAAAATGTATAATCCGAGATCTCCAGCAAACCTAGTTATCTTACTGCATTCTGCTCCCTCCTTATTGAAGTACTGTGATCATAGCTTCTCTATTATAGACCCCAGAATCTGGCAATCCATTCTACCAAATATTAGAGAAACTATTATTATTTTTGTTTTTAAAGGAAAGTATAAACCATCAAAAGCTAAATGACGGGACTTCTTGAAATTACTTAACCTTTCCACATCCACTACTTTTTCTTACATTTTCACTTTATTTAGGTATTTATGCAACATAACATTTTCAGTCACTCTCTCTAAATTTTACATATTACTATTTCTATTCCTTTTTCTTCTTTATTATCTTCTTACTTGCTTCTCCATTCTAGTTTTTTTTACATATATCATGCTCTGTGTTTCAGCTACCCGTGTTTCATATTTATTTCTGATTTTTTTAAACTTAATCTTGTAAAAAACATCATTGCTGCAAAATGTTCTTTGCTTAAGATTCCTGCAAAGTGTTTTGTCACTTGTGTTGCTCTTATGTCATTGCTTTTCTACCCAGGCAAAGACAGAAATTGGCCCCTGTGGATTAATGCTCTACCCAGGTTAACATATTTAAATACATAAATACATACATAAATACTTTCAGTAAAGAAGGAAGTGTAATGTATACTAAATTCATATCTATTATACTATATATATATATATATATATATATATATATATATATATATATATATATATATATTATATAACTGAGAATACATCTAACTCTAATGTAGCTATTTCAGAATAGAACTATACCTTATTTTTTGTACTGGATCATATGCCTGTTATATGTATCAGCACTGAAAGGTATTTTTAATAAATAGAGCAGGTTATGGACTTGAAAGCTAAAGTTAAATGATATAGTACCTATTAATGTTATAAAAGTGGTCTAACAAGGTATTTTGCACAGAACCAACTAGAGTTTCTATCCAATTGTTAAACAAATTAGAGACAACATATATTGAACAAAGTTAGTTAAATACACCAATGTAACTCATTATGATAATTTGGAAGGTGGTACATTTGAAATTCAGCATGCAGAATACATGAAGACAAGGGGCAGGATTCACAAAGGCTTGCACGGAGTGTAAGAGATGTGCAACGCTCCATGCAAGCCTCGCGATCCAGGAACAGCCCTAAACTCCATGTAAGAGACCAGCTAAAATATCTCTTACACGGACTGGGCGTGGACATGCTAAATACCTCACTTGCAGCCGAAAGGTATGCAAATGAGGTATATTAGCGATCCACGAAGCAGAAACCAGTCCGTGTAAGAGACGTTTTAGCTGCAGAAATGTACTCAGTTGACAACTGAGTACGTTTCTGCAAATTCCACAACAGAGCCATGTCAGCTCCAAAAAAAGGGTGCATGTGACTCAGGCAGCATGCCAATGGCCAAATATGTGGCCATTGGCAAGATAACCCGATGAAAATATATTAAAAATATAATTTTTTTTTTCGGCAATCGCCGATGTTTAAACCCAGCGCAGCCCTGCGCAAACGGGCTGCGCTGTATAAAAACATAAAAAAGAAGGTTATAAACCCACAAATGTGGGTTTCATGCAATACATGGAATGACAATGCAGGGACCAGCAGACCAAAACAACATGGCCACCGTGTAGTGGTTGCTAAGGGGGGAAGCTGAGTCTAAGACATGTAACTAAGCATTAGTAGGCAATCTCATGTAAATGAGGGTTAGGATACTGAATCTCACAGTCACATAGCAAATGAGCACAGTCTGAGTAGTGTAAGAGATACATAAGGGGGAGGAATAGAGTAGGAGATAGGTGACATCACAGGGGGGAATGGTAGAAAGAAATGCAGTTCATTGGAGGCCAGTGTAACATGACAGATGACAGACACAGATCATGGAAAGAGATGTGCCACTAGATAAGTCAGGGAAAGTCAAGAAATGGAAGGTGTACACTGTTACTTACAGCAACGTTTCTTGCTGGGCGTGCATGCGCACGTGTGCGCACCATGAAGCACGAGTAGGGCAGTGTGCACGCGTGTAAGGCAGACTGAGCATGTGGGAGTGTGTTGGGAGATGTTTACCACTGTTTGCGCTGGTGTGCGCGCGTGTAGGGCAGGCTGAGTATGTTGGAGGCTGTTGGCAGTTGTGTAACAGTGTTTGCGCGGGTGTACTCACGTTTTAACCCGAATAAGTAGATTCTGAACCGTGTAAGCACGTGTGCACATGTGTAAGCCACTGTGAGCGTGTTTCTGATGGTATGCACGTTGCTCCCCCCTGAGGAAATAGAAAGAAAAAAGGAAGCAACAGAATTAATAGGAAGCTAGCAGGGATAACTACTGAAGCTAGCAGGTGAAAACAATTAAAAGCAGGCAATTACACAGGCAGAATAGTAGCCCAGCCCAGCACTTAAAACTCTGCAAACAGTAGTGCAGGATGTTTCTTCTAAGAGACACTGCAAGACAGGAGTAAGCTAATAGAAGTGAAAACTGAAAAAGCTTCACTCAGAGCAGAAATGTTAGGGGCTGCCATAGCTGTCATAATGAGACATAGGCGACTTGCTGTGGGTGGTGACAATGCAGATGGTGCCAGACAACCCACAGTGAGGAGACGGAGAAGAGTGTACAGGCCCAGGGTCACCTACCACGGGTTACATGAGCTGAAGATAGTAGAGCGCTATAGAGTGGACAGAGAGCTCCTGCAGCAAATTGTTGAGCTGTGCAGGCCACGACTCACACACAGAACCAACAGAGGGGAACCCATCCCAGTGGAAACCAAGGTATGTGTTGGCCTAAGAATGCTAGCAACAGGTACCTTCCAGAGACCAACTGGTGATATGATGGGGATATCACAGGCAACAGCCTCCAGGGTACTACACCAGTTCCTGGATGCCACGTCAGCACATGTCGGTGATCATGTATATTTCCCCAATGCCCGTGAGGTATTGGCCAGCAATATGCGTCTCTTCCAGCAAATAGCGGAATACCCTGAGGTAGTGGGTGCAATAGACTGCAAGCACATACGCATCAAAGCACCAACCGGTGAGCGGGGTAGTGCCTATATTAACCACAAGGGCTTCCCCTCCATCAACTGCCAGGTCGTGTGTGATGCCCAGGGCATAATAATGAATGTGTGTGCTGGCTGCCCTGGGAGTTACCATGATTCCCACATCTGGCATTTGACGCAGCTGTACCAGACATTTGCCAATGGGGACATCCCACATGGACACTTAGTGGGGGATGCACGTTATGCACTGGAGCCATGACTGATGACACCCATAAGAAACGCACACACACCTGAACAGGAATGCCATAATGAGGCACATGCACAAACACGTAATATAATAGAGCGTGTGTTTGGGCTGCTCAAGTCATGGTTCCAGTGTCTGGACACATCTGGTGGAGCCTTGCAGTACACAACAACTACATGTACCCAAATTGTCATGGTATGTGCTATGCTAAATAATATGATCTTGTGAAAACAGCTGCAGCAGGACCAGCATAGGGCTGGGCCAAACAGCCCCCCACCATTGCCAAGGCCATCACAGGCAGAGCGTGACTCAGAGGAGGAACAACCTGAGCCTGCCCCAGTAGGCAGAAGGAGGCATGCCCAGTATGCCCTGGCCTTGGCAAAGAGGCAACGCATAGCACATACACTGGCTCAGTAGGAACCCTGGGAATGATACCCCCTCTGACTCACTCAAATAATAACATGGATGCCTAAAATGACATGACCTGCTCACAAACATGTACAGGGAAGTATAATATGCGCATCCAACAGAGGCAGCCCTGCAGCACCACCTGAGGCATGAATGCCATGTGTTAAGTAATGTAACACCATGTACTATATGCACACCTGAGCACCCTGACTAACATCCACCCTCACCAAGCATGAAGCCACAAAATGATGATGGGATGATCAAGTGCAATAACTGGCTGAAGTAATGCAGTTAGTCAAAGGGGAGCCAATGTGTTTCAGGCTGGGAAGACATGCGGAGCATGACATGATGCACCACCTGCTAGGGGTGGTGTGCACCTATCATGCCATGCCCCATGGATACTGGCAAAGGCTGTCAGTACCCACAGCATGCCCTGAATAGGTAAGTCTCAAAACACAACCCACCTTCATAGGTTCCACAAGGGATAGGAACCTAGATGTAATGCTACCCAATGCCAGAAGTCTAAACAGCAAGATGTGTGCAGTGTAAATGCACACAGTATGGAGAATGTAGATACCAGTCCTGTAATAGTGAACTGGGTCAAGGCTCACATCAGCACCCTAACACTACCAGGTTACACCTCATACTGTGCTGTACAGCCGCAAAGCATGGAACAAGCTACAAAAGGAGGGTGACTAGCAATAAATGTCAAGGATAACCACACCGCCATGTTGGTACCACAACAAGAAGCAGCATGGATTAGCCATGGTCAAATACCAATGGCTAAAACCACCTCCCAGTATATAGCCTGCTGCAGACTACTGTCCTAATACCAGGAACTGCACCTGGCCTATGTTGGAATACATGAATATATCAAGTACCCCAAACCACATTATATTTCTTGACTAAAAATACCCAGACATACACCGGGAGCATTATATTCGCACCAACACAGTAGGAGAAAAGTTCCCAGAATCCATAAACCAAAATGCCCAGGAACAATGTACCACTCCCACAAGAGGGGTAAGCATACTGGATGTGATAATCAGCAACATGTGTACTGGATGGCAAGATGAGAAGTGTACCCCTCACCGGTAAGACCAGACCATAGAGTAATCACACTGGATATACACATCCTGACCCCAGTCCCTGGCCAGAATACCACAGTGAAAAACATGTGTAAAGCATAGGTTGCAGCCCTCCAAACTGATGTTGAATCCACGAAAGGCCCTGTGCAAGTGCAGAATATGGGACACACCACAGAACATGTTATACAGGCATTCCATGAACACAGCCAGGAATGCTTGGAGTATGCGATCACAAATAACAACAACACACAATGCCATACACGCAGGCATCTGGCATGCTGGACTCCAGCCATTACCAAACCATGCAAGAGAATGAGGAAGCTACCACATGATAGAGCAAACATAAAAAGGGAAGCAATCACTGACCAGTAGTATGGCAATAACATATGTCCACACATACAATCCACTAAGTCCAGCCACAACAAGTAGAATCTGCGAATCCAGAGGCAATGTGACACCAGTCCCAAGTACACAGACAACCACAACACCCCCCAATAAATACAAATATATGTGATAGATGCAACCATGTATCCAATCCAGAGGTTGAGCTCCACCAACTCAGTACTGTCAAAACTAGTCAGGAGGAGAAGGTAACCACATACACCACAAACCCAGTCCCACATAGACCTACCACAACTGTAAACCAAACACATAAACACAGACAAATATACCCGGAGGCCTTAATTACAAACACACCACACCAACAGAAGCCTCCAAAGCAGATCACAAGCAACCACAACCTTCAAACATAGCACATGCAACGAATAGTACGCAAAGCTGGTGTGCCAAACAGTCACAGGCCAGAAGGAAAAACAACATGCCTCATACAGTTGTAATAGGTGTCTGTATAGGCAGACACACTGCTGTCCCACTCACCAGACTGAACAAGGGAAAGGGTAGAGAAAGCTGCCTGTAGGCTGCCACAAAATGCCACATAACACAAGTATGCAGGTCACCCCAAAGCAAGCAGAAATATGATGCACTCAATGTCTATGCTGGTGTGAATTACCTGAGAGGTACCTCCCTGGTCAACATGAAAAGAGGCATGGATGATCCCTCTGAGTATGTACCCCAGGCCGGTATGACACTGGCTGTGTGCATCATCCAACCCTCACCAAGAATGATGCCACAGTACAAACACAGAATGCTCATGTTTAACAGCTGGCACAGTTACAGCTGTCAGTCCAAGAGGGTCTAATGTCTGTCTGCTTGAGATGTCAAGCATGACAAGCCATGCTGCTGTTCCAGGGATGGCTTGCACCTGTTACCCCTGTGCATCTGGATACTGGATAAGGCCTTTGCCGCCTCCATAGAGCCGTATGTAGGCAAGGCCAAAAAGACTACCCACCACCCTAGAAAACATAAGTGGTAGGAAATATAAGGGTAAGGCTGACCAATGCCAGATGTGTAAACTGTAATATGCATGCCCCTGAGGCACTTCCCATTATGGAGAACATCGATGTCTTTGCAGTGACAGAAGCCTGCTGCAAGCCTAGTGATAGCACACCAGCACTACTAGGTTATACCACATATCATGTGTTATGGCCCCAACACCTGCACCAAAACATCAAAGGAGGGGGAGTATCCATATGCAGCACAGACACCCATATGTCCAGGTAGCTGACAATGCACAAAGCAGCGGAGACCACCCATGTGCACCTAAGTGTAGTCCAAACTGCTGTACAGTCTGTAGCATGAGACAGACCACATTCTCACACACAAGAACTCCACCCAGACATCCTGAAGACACTGGACAGTATGAATGTCCCACCAAATACCAGACAAGGTACACACAAATTACCACATAGGTGGCAAACAATTATGTATGCAAGGAGTAATCAGGGACCTAGGGACACAGGTCAACAGTAATCTGTCATGTGACACTCACAATGCCAATGTGGCTAGGAAGATTGTCGATATTGGACACCGTATCATGAAAGGATTCACATCTACATCAACAGAGGTCACTGTGCTGCTGTACTGTTCCCTTATCAGACCCATAATCTAGTACAATGACTCATATGGGATGTACCGCACGTGACACCTGCAGCGGTTCGGAAGACCTCATAGTTACCCGACCAACAGGATAAAGGGTGTGAAATATATGTCATATGCTGCCTGGCTGTAGACACCCCAGCTGAATGCAGTCACAGACTGCCTACACAGAGGCATTGTATGTCTGTTGTACAAGGCCATGTCCAACACAGGAGTAATGGACATGCTCCACCACAGGAAATCAAAGCCATTGGAGCTGTGAGAGTGACAGATGTCAGCCTCAACACATAATGAAATAAGATGTGCTGGAGGGACAGATACATAACCCAGAGGCTCCCCACACCCAGGAACAGGATCCCAATCCATGTTAGGCAGAGCCCCTCACTGACACCTCTCAACAGGAATATTGCCAAGTGGATGGATGATCGTACATGTATACTGGGGGTCCTCACTGTGTCACGACCAGACAGAGGCACAGTGAAGAAATTCATAAATGGCCATAATAGAACATAGCAAGGGGTGGCGAAAGACACACATGCTCTGGCTAGGCTTACTAATGGCCTAGGGTGTATAGCCTAGTATGAACCCATGAACCTATGAAGGTACAAAACGTACAGGACACTAAGGATAATCACAAGGCTTACCCAACTTATGGTAGGAACCATGTTGGGCATCCACAGATATGCTCCAAATCACACAGATATTACAAACAACATACCAAACACACACACATATGGCTAACATACAACCTGTCAGGTGCAGTGCAAACACCCCCCCAGAGTGCAAAATACCTATCCCAGCAGACTGCTGGTCCCCTGACAGTGCAGATGCTGAGGTAACAGCCATCATCTGCAAAGCAGAACACACAGCAGCAAAGGTATGTGATGGTGTCCTGGGCTGAGGCCAACATGGACTCCAAGAATAATGGAATGCCAAATCACACTACTGCCCAATGTCAGCCTTACCACAGGATATGTACCCAAAGAGCAGTGTACAACAACAGTGGTCCATCACAACAAAGGTGTTGGCTGAATGGATACTGCAAACTACCACCCCAGGATCCTGACAAGCTTGTTCTGCACAGCTATGGAAAGGATCAGTATGTACCGCAGACAGAAGGCTATTGTGGACCTACTGATACTGGACCCTACACAGTGTGGCTGTCGTAACTGCAGATCCTGCCCCTAAACATGTTTGACCCATTTGAAGCAGTCATTAAGGTCATTGATGAGGGCAATTTGGTCCACACAGCGTAGCTGGACCGTGCACATGCTTCTAGACAATACTGTACGAGTTCAGTATGGATATGTTCACCAGCTTAAATATATACCCCTATGTCAGTAGAGGGGTTGCAAACCAGATCAAAGACAGAACTGACATGGTCAGACATGCTGCATCCATGTCAGACTACAAAGCAGATATGAGTGGCATCCCACAAGGCCTGGTCTTGTCCCCCCCTGTTCTGTATATATGTCCCATAGGTATAGGCCAACAAGGAAGGACTGTGACTGAACATGTATGCAGAGGAGTACAAACAGCCCACCATATCCGACCCCCAGCTGACACAAGCAACCCACAAAAGGGCCACCTACAAACAGACAACTGGAGGCATAGCCATGTCAGCAAGCTAATTGCAGAACTGTGTATAGACAACCACCGTGGATATACAGTAAGTGCCCACAAATTACCACACAGGTGTTAACCCATGACGTACCTAACATGTAATGTGAGACCTGGGTACAAAAGGTGATAGATATCCTGCACTGGACAAACATGTGGCTGTAGTGTTCGCAGAAACATATACTATATACCCACCCAAACATGAAGGTTGGTAGATGTAGATAAGGAGAACTCACTGTGGCTCTGCAGTCATCCTCCATCAGCATCACAATTGACTACAATAGCCCCTGTGGGATATACCACAGCAGATACCCCATCAACTGTAAAGTTCACAACAGTACCCCACCAGGAGTAGCAAAGAGCATGAACAGATGCCATGTGTTGCCTGAGTAAACAAACTGCAGCCCCACACACCGCCATACTGCCCAGCTACAGGCAAGCTGTGTCTGATGTATGAAGCCATGTCCAACCTGGAATCAATGAACATGCTGCACCTTGTACAATCTGAATGGCAGTGAACTATGCACATGAGAGACCTGAACCCCAGCACTGACATACATAGGACAAGCTGTACAGAATGATCCATAACACAGAAGGCACCCCCACTCTTCAGTAAACTCCTGGTACAGGTCAGCCAGAGAGTCACATATCGACACCCCTCAAGAGGAATCCTGATGAGTGGATGGGAGATGGTAGGCTAACCCTGGGTATCACTGTTATGTCAGAGATAGACGGAGGCACAGTATACTAACCATGACATATGTCATGGCAAACTCCAGTTACAATGTGTTTTGAAGGACAAACACACCCTGTGACTAGCATCAGAAATGGCCTAGGGAACATTGCTAGTGTTTGCCAATGTCCACCCATGTTGTGGAATACACTAGCAATGTTGGACGAGCCTGGTGTAGGTAGTCCATATCTGAACATAATGCAACATGGTCATATGTGCACAACTGGCCCCTACACAGTCTGTTGTGCTCACTATGAAGATGTCAAGCAGTCATAGGACTAAAGCCCAGGATACTGTCCACCACAGTGAAAGTACTGAATCAGTACCCTATACGGTACTACAGTGTTAGGGCATTATGAAAGTATGTTGACAACTGTCTGCAAAGTATCCCATGCAATCCCTGCAGGCACAGTATAATCCCTGTTGTGGCAGACATGAAGCAGTTGGCCAGTTAGTACACAACATGACACCCAACACACAACCATAAACGTGAGATATTGTTGAAGTTCACACACACCCAAATATGTGGTGGACTTCAGAGTGCAACATATGGAAAGCTCACACTGGGCATGCTCGCACACCGATAAATGAGGCATATGTCAGACAACATGCCATGGAAAGGCTGAACTGGGCATGCTCACACACTTAGGCCATATCTCCGTTTAGCAGTTGGCCACACATATCTGGTATTTGTACGTGTCAGTCCAGGAACCGACCACAACACAGCAATCTGCCCAGTGCACACAGTAAATGACTACAGAGACATAAGTGATATAGTGGATCGCTGTCATATGCAAACATCTTTCACAGATACATAAGTTGGTCATAGGAACAGGGAATGCTATGGCAATAAAGACCTGCAAACAGTAGAACAGCACAACAAATATTGTGCATCCGACAGTTGAACATATGGGTGTAGAGGTCAATACTAGACTTGTTGCCCTAGGGAATGACAGCTCAGCCAGAGTGTGCTTGGCATCTGCATCCCCAGGACAGTAGGCTACTGTGCCACTGTAAAGTAGGTCACAGAAGGCAACATGTGAGACTAGTGAGCTGTGCCTCTGTCAAGCAGGGGCACCGTGGAAGTCCCAGGGATTGAATGTGTTAAGCCACAGCCATGTTGTCGGTGTGTGCTGGGAGAGGGTTGCTGAGGATCTCTGACAGTAGGTGTCCGTCAATAACAGACTGAGGGGAGCCCTATCTGCATTCTCTGGACGATTACACTGTCAACACTGTGCTGTAATGACTATGTGTGAATGAAGTGCCATGCCAGAACTGTTCACAGATGTCCTCCCTCTGTGGGCTACAGCTCTGCAATGTATTAGCTCACTCTGTCCATTGTACAGCGCATACATGGCTGGTGTACAGCTGACAGGTGTCTTGTTGTGGAGCAGTCATGGGTATATGTGGGATAGCATGATCAATGCAAACCATACACATGCTCATAGAATGCAATTGTCAAGGATTATGCTGAGTGGCCAGTATAGTCCCCCAGCATGGGTCCTCTGAAGTCGTCCAGTACAGTCTTCACAAGTGTAGCATCTGCTTGTGCTAAATACAGTTTGTGTGCAGTGACAACCTTGCCTAGGGGTGGAGATGGGATATGGATGTCCAGGGAAAGGTGGGTATGGTCAGATATCAACAATGGTGGTCTACCTCTGGTGTGGAACAGTGAGTACCCACATTGCAGATGGACAGGTGCAATATGTATTTCCCCATGTGGCTGTGGTGTGTGGTTCTGCCACAGCACATGGACCCACAAATTGTAGTAGCTGTAGGGTAAAGTGGTAGAGGCCTGAGTAGTTCTCACACACAATATGCCTGTACCTGATGTTAACAACTGGAATGGTGTATGTGAACACTTGCATATCCTGGCACTGTTCCCAGGGAAGCTAAGTGTGTGTCCTGGATGTGGGTGTGGTGTTCTGGACTGGTTGTGTTGTGTGTTACAGGTCCTGTGGTCACAAAGCATTTTATAGAACATAACCTGCCAGTGCGATGTGCATATCTGACCCTGACGTAGGTGGCTGCAAATGCATATATATGCTATCCCCCACCTGACAGGTAGTACTACATGTACATTCCTCTGTAGAAATAAAGATGTCAGCACCCTATAAATAATGCAGGTGCAGAATAGATGCCCAGTAATTCGGATAGTGCGCTCTGCTAATGTGTCTCCCTCAAGTGTCATAATATAGTTAGGTAGGAGTTTGAATCCTGCAAATGTTCAGTGTGCATGTGTGGGTGGGTGAGTGGGGTTTGTGTGTGTGAAAGGCTGTGAGAGGGAAATGTCCCTTTTGGCAACTAGGAAAACACACTACAGGATGCACATTCCCCTTTCTAAACACTGATGATGTCAGCACCCTATAAGTACAGCAGGAGAAGGAAAACCTCCCAGAAATGTGAATAGCACACTCTGCTAATGCATCCATGTCGAGTGTCATAATGTAGGTAGGTAGGGGTTTGAATCCTGTAAATGCTCAGTGTGTGTGGAGGGGGTTAGTGCGTGTTCAAGACTGTATGAAAGAAATATCCCTTTTGCCAACTAGGAGAACACACGACAGGATGCATATTCCCCTTTCTAAACACTGATGATGGCAGCACTCTATAAGTACAGCAGGTGAAGGAAAGCCTCCCAGTAATGTGAATAGTGCGCTCTGCTAATGTGTCCGACTCGAGTATCATAACATAGTTAGGTAGTGGTTTGAATCCTGCAAATGGCAAGTGTGTGTGTTTGGATGAGAGGGGTTAGTGTGTGTGCAATTTTGTGTGAGGGAAATGTCCCTTTTGGTAACTGAGAGAACACACTACAGGATGCACATTCCCCTTTCTAAACACAGATGATGTCAGCACCCTATAAGTACAGCAGGAGAAGGGAAGCCTACCAGTAATGCGAATAGTGCACTCTGCTAATCTGTCTGTCTCGAGTGTCTGAACATAATTAGGTAGGGTTTTGAATCCTGCAAATGCTTAGTGTGTGTGGAGGGGGCTAGTATGTGTGCAAGTCTGTATAATGGAAATATCCCTTTTGGCAACTAGGAGAACACACGACAGGATGCATATTCCCCTTTCTAAACACTGATGATGTCAGCACCCTATAAGTACAGCAGGAGAAGGGAAACCTCCCAGTAATTCGAATAGCGCACTCCGCTAATGCGTTTCTCCTGAATGTCATAATATAGTTAGGTAGGAGTTTGAAACCTGTGAATAGCATGTGTGTGTGTGTTTGGATGTGGGGACTGTGTGTGTGCAATTCTGTATGAAAAACATGTGCTTTTTTGAAATCAGGAGATCACACTACATGATGCACATTACCCTTTCCAAACAGTGATGATGACAGCACCCTATACATACAGCTGGAGAAGAGACATCTGCCAGTACTCAGAATAGCACAACCTGCTACAGCCTCTCTCTCAAGTGCCATAACATATTTAGGTAGGGGTTTGAAACCTGCAAGTGTTTGGATGTGGGGAGTTTGTGTGTGTGCATTTCCGTATGAAAAGCCTGTTAGTTTTGGCAATCAGGAGATCACACTACCTGATGCACATTACCCTTTCAAAATACTGATGATGTCAGCACCCTATAAGTACAGCCAGAGAAGAGGAACTATCTAGTAATCCGAATAGTGTGCTTTGCTAATGCGTCTCTCTCATGTGTCATGACTTAGGGAGGTAGGGGAATGAATCCTGCAAATGGCAAGTGTGTGTGGGGGTAGTAGGGTGTGTGTAAATGCAAGTGTGAGAAAACAGATCCCTTTGGCAAATACTACAATACACCAGATGCTGCATATTTCCCCAGTAAACACAGGGGATGTCACCACACTATCAGCACAGCCAAACTGGGCTAGTTGGCCAGTAATGCCAATAGTGCGCTCTGCTACTGTGTCTATTGCCATTGTCAGAGTAAAGATAGGTATGTTTTGGTAACCCACAACTGCCACGTGTGGTTGCGTCACACATTATGACCTTGTGTGGGTCTTTGTACATAACAATGCATGCCATTGCCTAAACCAGCAATGGCATTGCACACATGATGTATGTGTGTGACACATACACATAAATACCCGTGACCTGCAGTAGTTACCATGTCTGACACATGCCTCGAGTGGATAAATGGTATTTGCAATGTATACCAATATGACTGTGTCTTACTGTGCAGAGGCCACACGCGGTATGTGTCTAAACAGTGTGGGTGTATATGGCAAAATACCTACAGCAGGGGATACACATCTGGTCTGGGCCATATAGTCTACATGTAGTCGATGTACAGGTGCTGCATGTTCCCACCTGTTTTGGTAGTGGTAACATGTCATTCCACTGCAATTCAGTGACCACATGCTGTGAACTCTTCAACTAGTGTGTTGTAGCTACAGTAATGCTCACGCACAATGTTTGGCTGGATGCAGTCCAGCCATATAAAGACAGTTCTTGAGACTGTCATATTGCCAGTGTCGTTATGGAGGATAGGTGGTCTTCCTGTGTATGGGAGGGTTGTGTGTGCCAGGCTATGAACCAGATGGCAGTCCGTCACACTGTTAGCGGCACATGATTAGGCCCTGATGCTTTGTGCTGTGCCAACAACCTGGAGGTGTGTGTATCTGTGGTGCCTTGGGATACCAACCCCCTGTCCATGTGTGTTACATGTGTAGGGGACGACAGGCATAGTATGGGGCATAACCTGTCAGTGATGGGTAACACCTGTGAGCCATGAATCAGGACTCTGGTACTGCACAGACATTGCAGTTCACTGTGCTGAGGACAGTGTCCAGTGCATGCATCTTGTGGTGTACACTGCTGTTGTTGTGTAGCAGCACTGTTAGTGTCCTAACCTGTGTGATACCCACGGAGGTGGCTATGTAAACCGTGTCCTGCAGCATAAGGCAGTATGTGTGTATCAAGGAGCTTTGCCAATATACATCGGGCCATGGGTGTCACATGCAAGATGACCCTTGCACATCATTGTGGCTTCCCTAGCATGTAAGCACATGTTGACAGCCAGTGGATACCCTATGAATGACATTGGAGACTGAGCAGAATGTAGATATACAACATCCTTCCCACATATAGTGGTAGCATACCTGGTGAGGGTATGTTGGCAACCAAGATCAGGCTCATACTGGCCTGTGCCACATGCTGAGAGATCCATTCTATGTTCCCTATCATGTCGTCCAGGGAGGTATGTCTCAGGTCAGCCATAGTGGCATGGTCAATGAGTGAGTCATATGTGTCCATGCCTCTGACTGACCTGTATGCATGTGTTCTGTGGTGGACCATAGTGCCCCTGAGGCATATCACTGTGACCTTCACCAGATACAGCCTGTTGAGCGGGACCCCAGTGCAGCACCCAAGACAGGTACCTGACACATCTGTAGCAGGTGTGTCTTGTAGCCCTACAGGCTGTGAGTGTGTGGCACATGGGATGTGTGTGCCATGTGTGGCATGTGCTCTGTTCCGACGGAACATATGCCTGTGTGCCAGCTGCGGAGGTGTGTGATGCTCAGGCAGGATGCTATTCTGAGTCCCCACGTATACCCCAGTGTGTTCAGCATGCTGTCAGTGCGTGTCAATGTCTGACTTGTATTGTAGTCACTGTAATATTCTTTATTTATTTATTTATCTTACATTTGTTGACCGGGATAGTCCGACTGGATGCACGTCCATTTTCAGTGGAGGCCCGGGGAGAAAAGCTACAAGGGTAAGCAGATACAGCATTACATAATACCAGCATTACATATTACAAACAGATTATTTACAGAGATTACATAAGTAAGCAAGTTAAACAAGTTCCACAGGTTAAAGTTAGTCCTGAGCACAAGTCAGGATTAAATTAAATTACACAGTAAACTGGTTAACAGATTTTACACATTCGAGTTAGCCAGGCTTGATACATTGACATAGCCAGTTAAGTGACAAATCTTGTTTGAGTCTAGTTTTAGATTGACCTAAGGTGGAAAGTAAGGTAATATCAGCTGGAAGTGAGTTCCAGGATCTACTTACAGAGTTTGCAAAGAGAGAATCACCGGCTGTGCTATTAAATTTTCTAGTCTGAATTAGTAGTTTGTTAGAGGATCGAAGCGGTCTAGGATTGTTATAGGGGGTGATAATATTTTTAAGTGCAGGAGTATTGTCCGGATTATAGAGAAATTTATAGGCCATAATCAGTTGGTTATACTGTAGTAGGCTAGGTAGTTCAAGCCAACCAAGCTGATTTAGATTGATGAAATGATGTGTCCTAAAAGGCAGCCCAGTGGCAAACCTGGCAATGTGGTTGTAGCAAATTGAGTGTTTGTTAAGGACAGTCTTGTTCATATTCGAGAGTAGAGGGGATGCATGCAGAAGGGTTGAAAGAAGGTGTGAGCGAGTTATGGCAATTTTAGCTGGAGGGGTTGGGAAGGCTTTTATTCTGTAAAGTGACCCTAGTTTTTTATTGATGGTTTTGATAGTTTGGTTACCATGTAGGTCACATTTGAGATTATTGTCTATGATGACACCTAATAGTTTAGTAGATGGGTCAGGGGAGATTATTGTGCCATCATTTGATTTTATGGTAAAGGTGAAAGCGGTAGACCTACGTGTTGGTGAAATAACAGCAGTTTAGTTTTTTTGGGATTTAGGATCAGACGATGTTCAGAAAGCCAGTTTTCTATTGTATTAAAGGTGGTCTGGGTAGCTGACCATAACTCTGCTGGAGATGTGGCTGAGCAAATCAGAGTAGAGTCATCAGCATATTGGATACAGCTGACTTTTGGGATGACAGTATAAAGGTCGTTAATGACGATGGAGAACAGCAAGGGCCCTAGTATAGAGCCTTGTGGTACTCTGAGGGTGTTAGGTAGAAGGTTAGAGAGTTTGTTCTGCCAGAGGCCAGCCTGCTGTCGACCATTCAGGTAGGATTGAAACCATTGGAGGGCTCCAGTATCTAGACAGAATGTTCTGTCTCGGTTTGTCTCTCTCCCTCTGTCTGCTTCCAGACAGTGCAATGAATGTATTGCATGTGTGGAGTGTTAGTACAGGATGCTTTTGTAGGTATCTGCATAGGTCCATGTGATGGCCTCTGCACCAATTGTAAGCCAGCATTTGCTAATTGCATACAGCCAGTTGTGTACTGATTGCAGTTCTCACTGTGATTTCAGAACAGTGCTATAAAAGGGTATGTGAGATAGGCGTTGCCCTTTCAGATTGTAAGGGCGGGGACCATGCTGGTATGCTGTGGACACTGTTCTGTGAGTGTAAAGGTTAGTATCTCTCTCATGATTCAGGCTGTGTTGCAGATTCACATTTCTCCAATCCTCTCTCCTGTTCCCTGTAGTAAGTGTGTATGCACAATGACACCTACAACTATATATAGATATATATTTATATATATATATATATATATATGTACATATACATACATTTATATATGTACATTAACTGACATTATTACCTACAAGCTACCAACTAGCATGGCTGTTTCTGTTCAAACACTACTATTATGGGAATCCAGTAGTTTTGACAGTAATTCTAAATGACATGCTTTGGGTACTACACATCCTATATTCCCTTTACATTCATCCCTACTATTACATGTTATATTTATTTTAGCACAATGTTCTTGTATAAGAGTCATGGCTTAGTGGTAGGTCATACAGACTACTGTTTTCAAGGTCCTGGGTTCGGGACTGACAGTGGGATTTTATTTTGCTTTTGAACTGAGTACAGGACCTGTCAATCAAAGTGACTAAGGCACTTTTAAGCAGTTGTAACCGGGTTAGCGCTGGTTTGCGCGGAGCTCACGCATGCGTACTGGAGGTTAGCTCCGCGCACACCCGCTTACAACCGCTTAACAGTACTTACTCTGGCGCACACCCGCGCTATTTTCTTTGAAAGAAATGAAAATGGGGAGACAGGAAAGTGGTGAAAAAGGGATCACAAAGAGGGTAAGACAGTAGGGAAACAAGCTTGGGATTTGCAGGAGGGATGTAGGTAAGGCCCATAGCTGCCCATTTATTCATCAGCAACAGCTGTGCATATGTATGTAATTTGGTGTGACATTTGAAACCTTCCACCCCTGAGAGAGGTGTCAGGACAACAATAATACTTGTTGTACAGCCAATTGTAATTGATAGTTTCCATGTCCAGCAGACATGTGTGCGGAATGGGCAGCTATGTATGGGGCATATTTTTTTGTGGGTACAGAGTGCCCTTTTTTTTTTTTTTTTTCAAGTGAGAGTGGTATGTCAGGTGAAGGAAGTCGGTACAGCTTGGGAGGTAGGTTGGGTAGGTAAACAGACAAGACAAACAAGACGCATACAGGGGCGGTGTATGACACGTGTGGGGGGGGGTTACACAATTGACAGGGACAGAGGTTTGGATATCCAGGGCCCATGAGCCCACATATGGTAACAGTGGAACTGATATCCCCACCCATAGGCAGTTGCCACTGTTCCTTCACTGCCCAGGATGGGGCTGTGCTGGGGGCTGTGTAGGCCAGGCAACAGGGATGCCCATAAGTTGTGCCACCCATGCCTCAAGTTGGCGTAGGGGCTCGAGAACAGAGTCCCGAATCTCCCTACGCACCACAGTCCGGACGCTGTGGAGGGTGAGTGGTGGTTCTCCTCCGGCCACACTTGCAGAGGGGGGGGTGAGCCCCATCCCCTGCAGTGCTTCCACCCGCAGGTGGCACAGGGCCACCAGAGGAGGGTCCAGACTGGGCACTAGTGCAAGGTGCACTCGCCAGCTGAGGTGGGAGAGGTGGGTCCGCTGGAACCCACCTTCCCTGTCGTCCTATGTTTTGCATTATGTCATGACAGTTTGGGTTAGTGGCATATAATACCATTCACAATTAGTTGTAACAGCATGCATTAGTATTCCCATTAACCAAACACCCAGATATTCACACTATTGAACAGCGAGCATAACACATGCATAATTTGAACAGCAATACACAGTCCAACAACATGCAGGGTTGATTGATGGCAACAGGCCATCAGGTTTGGATGTATGAACAGGGCAGATGCATCTATGGACATGCAAATATATATGACCCAACAGGACAAATGTCCAGGGGTGTTAATTGTGATTGCACATACCATTTTCACGTGGAATGGGTTATATGTGGTTATAGGGTGGGGTGAAGAAAATAATATTAACACCTTCGAATACCAATACATATGCTGTACATTTCTAATAGCTGCACATATATACACACTACTGTTCTAACTACAGTTTCCTGTATGATAACTATTTCAACTTGGTGATAGGACTGTTACTGCAACATCAGTATACATTTTATTGTTCTTCATACACATTCATATCTAGCTTTGTTCAGCTACATCATCCTGCTACATTTGCTTTATATAGCTGTAGACAAGTGTGGATGTTTGGTATATCAGACAATCATACTATCTGCATATTGCAGACTGAGAGCAACATATCCAGATTTTGGGATACACATTCCAGACGCAGCAACACTTTGAACAGATTACGCTGTTTGGTTTGGATTCTCACATGCATTTCATTCTGCACTGACTGCAGTATACTTTATTCAGGGGTTATTACTACTGTATTGCTGGATTCATGACACTTTCTCACACTCTCTCACTTGTTTTCATTTTACTATTCAGGATGGTACTTACTTCTAGGCTTTATTGACATGTTTTACCTGTAGTTATTACAATCCTTTCCAGCAGTCTCACTTCTGTCATGTTTCAGTATTTCAACAGGGATATATTTCACACATGTGATTTCATCATCTTCTGCAGCTATACTTTTCAGCCTGCTGCAGGTTGTGTACTATTTTCTTACAGGTGGGGCATTTTATTTCAGAATTTATGTCAGACATTTTCATTTTTCTGTTTGGCTTACAGGCTGCAACACACTTTTGTAATCAAGCAATACTTGCAAACACTTTCACACTGTTACTTGCACATTTTATTACTTAGTGACTACACTTCACTCTTTTGCTGACTGTCATACTTTTATATTTCTTTACAGTTACTGGTAGTGGATTACTGACCTGCCTGGTGGCGCAACCGCACCAGCCTATCGCCATAGGCTCTGCGGTTCGCAGAATGGACACCTGCAGCTGTAATATAAATGAAGTAATATTGGAATACACATCTCCATAATATCAGCTAGTTTAATTTCTTACATACATAATTAAATGTAACTTAGTAGTGGGGCGTTGGGCATTTGACAGGCCTCCTGGATCCAAAGGTTCAATTGGTCCTGCTTGCATCTCTTCAGGTCCACATGGTGGTGACGGACCTGCTCACCAGTCCTTGGAATCCCTGTGGCACTGGTGAGATCATGAGCCAACCGGTCCCACTCCTCAGCCCTATATGCTCCCCACAGGACCTGGCCCTGCATGAGTTGGGCCTCATGATTGTGGACTAGGAGCCAGACCATGTACCTGGACTCCTCAACGCCCCACCTCTGTGCTCGAAAGCAACTACCCTCTCCTACTCCTGTCATTCTGGCTGCAGTTCAGTTCTACAATTGTTTATGCTGTGTATTCCCGCCTATGGGGCTTATATAGTCAGTTTTTCCCACACATATCTGTGATTGGCCATTTTGGAATTGTATCAACTTCAGTAAACCTGCATTGTCATGCTCCAGTTTGTATTCATTCCTATATATTAGCTATTATTGCATTTACAGGCACTGCTGTCATGGCTTAGTGGTTCAGTACCTTGACTATGGTGTATAGTATCCTGGGTTCGAACCTGACCACTACTTTTTATTTTTTATGACTGTCTAGACAAGCTGAGGGGTGTGTCTGTGTAAAGGCAGTTTTGATACGACTTGCTCAACGTTGCCCATCAGTTAGCTTGTTTGCGTGGTGCGCAGCTCCGCGCAAACGGGGTACGCTGGTTTAAGCCTCATTTGGCTATCAGCTCACATATTACTCTCAGCTCAGTTAGGGGCACACAGATTTAGTGTGTTAAACCACTGCTCAGCTACGGGCACTCATTTTGCACCAGTTAAACCACTGCTCACCTACGGGCAGATGCACTCACCCTGTTAAACTGTAGCTCAGCTATGGGCACATCTGGCATTTTTTATTGTTTTGTTACCTCACATTTCTTCAATATAAATGGGCTATTTCATTACATTTTACATAAAATGTGATTTTATGTGTACATATTTGTCAGGGACTTGTTTCGTGCTTATTTTGCTAAAAATAAAAATTGGTGTTGTGGGGGCTCGAACCATGAATGCCTGCTCTTCATCCAACATTTCTACCGCTACGCTATTGCTTCTTGGCTTACTTTGCATATTTAGTTCTTATATGCTTTCCCACTGACTGCTAACTGTAGCTGCGCTACGGGCACGCCCGCGCAAACGAGCTCACTCACGGTTAAACATCTTTACAATTTAAAATAAAATTATGTGATGTTCATTTGTACATTTTATGTTCGTAGTCTGTGGGGACATGTGTTGTGTTGTGTTTATTCACATTTCCATGGACTCTGTCGTGGGTGTTTACTTTGGGCACTTGTATTATTTTGGGGGCGTGTCCGCTTACAGGGCTCGGCCTACGGACACGCCTTCTACTGTCTTACACGGACCGTGTTAGCCTTAGGTGTGATTCAGCATGCTCTCATGAATATGCAGAGCATGCTGACATCACTCCGTTTAACTGCAGCCTCCGTGTATGAGTTATAACTCTTACACGGAGGCTTCGTGAATCCTGCCCAAGAATTTATATTAGAAATATGACAAGGTAAATATATATTCTTGACTGCTATAATTTACTATATTTACTGTGCCAGACAGAATAATTTACTATCTTGTGAAATGTCAAAGCAATGTTACATGCATGACTTAAGCAATGGATTGAACTTTGCTTATAAGCCATCTAAGGTAACTTAGAAATTGTTCCAGGCAAGTTCCCCCTTTTTTTAATAAACTTGTTCTAATTTTATAAAGATGAAAATACCGGCTGAATAACTGTAAAAAAAAAAAAAAACACTTAAATGACTATCACTGTTAGTGTAGCATCCCAACTCCATGTGTAAAAATGAGGAACAGAGTTAGTAGATGGATAAATAGATAATCAGCAATACTACAAGCATAAAATATTTATTTAACTGGTTTCTTCAAAAAGTTATATTGAGAATGAATGTTTGCCTGCTATCACACCCACTATAGCATGGGCACATTTATCATTTTTAACTAATTCGCATTTCTAAGCAAACAATTAGGCATATTAGCCAGATGTTGTTATTAACAGCACTTAGCTCTGGCTTAACAAACTGTGAAACACAGTCCATCCTTCACAGCAAATTATACTACTGTTTGGTAACATTCTTTGCCCTTTGATGAGCAGAGGTAACAGATGCTGAAAATTATGAGTGCATTTCTGCCTAGGTCATACAGTACATTTTTTGTACTATTACTTTCAGTATGTTGACCAGTTTCTCCATTAAGGATTACTATTCTTTAAACTGATAAATTATTTTATAAAACATTTGACTCTTCTCACAACAACTATCAAGGGGAAGGCCCATGGGACAGATGAGGAGAGTTTACAGTTAATAACTTTGGCTGACCACTACTTCTGCTTAACAAATATCCATCATGCTCACTAATGATACAGGTCCTCACTGTTATTATACATTTTGCTATTGTCTAGCAAAATAAAAAATATATATTATGTAGCTGTGTAGCTAACTGGAATTCTGACACACCCATTCTGAAAACAAGACCACAATAACCATTTCCTGTAACATTAATTCATCTGGTATGATTGTATTACATTCAAACTGAACAAGACGGTGTGGACAGAGTTGGACATTGTTTTTCATTTTCTATTCAGTACACATTTCCACTATACAAATCAAATCACACTTTAGAATGGACATTTCTCATTTTCAAAAAAGTTACCTATATAATACCAAAGAGAATATCAGTACTTTCCCAATCACACTTCTCATACTTTGAAAAAAGTGTAAAATCGGAATGAAACTGGACTTTAAACCCTAAATTATTAAAATAACCTGAAGAAATAGCATCTATATCAAACCAGTAGGCGAACGTCTACAATAAAAACTCTATAACTCTAAAGTCATTAATCATCATATATATAAATTTATACACACACAATTTTATATATATATATATATATATATATATATATATATATATATATATATATATATAAATATATATATATATATATTGCACACATACAAATATGCTAAAATAGGAGCAATTTGGGTGGCCACCAAAGATACATAACTCAAGATGGCCCCCATGACCATCCATTTAGTAACTAGGTTTATTACGTTTTTGTTATGTTCTGCACTGTTAATACATTTTTGGTTAGCTTATACAATTTCTTTTAATTAAAGAAAAGCATTGAATGACTTGGATCGTATTTACCCCTGCTTACTCATAGAGCCTATCTGCATATGTGCAGAATGGGACAGTGATACTGTCCAGCTAGGGGTGACTTATTTATTAATTTTATAGTAATGAAAGATTTGTCATAAAAAAAAAAATAAATAAATAAATGGCTCATGGTGACTGCATCCAAAGTAGTTGCAGCTTTCTTCTCTTTACCTTCCCATAAATCATTTATATGACAAACAGAAAAACTAAATGAATATTAAATGGTAAAGTAAAAGTTCACACCATTCCCGATTCATACTTTGAAATAGTAGCAGTGTGCCGTATTTTCTTTTTTAATCTTACCAGGCATCCAGCTATTAAAATTCAATGCAATGGATAGCTATAGTTGTATTTATCCTGATGGGTCTGCACCTCCAGCAGTAGACTGTTTGGGTAATTGCTAGAAATGCTGTACAGACAGTAGTACTGAACGTAATCACTTAACATGGAGGACTAAGACTGTAGCTTGATAATAAGGTCAACCTTAAAATATTACAGTCATTTACAGTATTAATGCAGCTGTTGTGTTGTCTTAGACAAGTTATGTCACTCAATGTATTTAGCTTACTCTGTTCATAATTTCATCTTGCATTTTTGGTGGATTGCTCATACTTCTCAAAGGCCTAGAATTCTACAGATCCACCCTAATATTGCCTCTTATTTTTGCTCTGTCCTTCATAATTTTTCTTTATCACAGTAAATTTCAGAGGGTTGTCATTGGTCAGAAATACAGTATCATTTGTACTGTTCAGAAAATGCACATTAATGTAAAATCTGTAATTAATCTATTAGCATTTTAAGTCAATTATAGTAATATTTAAAACTGTCTCTCATCTTGGGCTTTTTCCCTGATTACTTTCAGCTATGTCCAAAATTATTGAGCAGAGAAGTGAAGAGGCATGGTTCTGCCACTTGTAAAATTTGTGGTTTTCTTGCAAATCACCAAGGATTATAGTCATTTACTAAGAAAAAACATTTGAGTTTTAGACTTCCCTTAGAAAATGCATGCTAATACAAAAACAAGTCTACCAAGTTTCTGTAAGAACAATGTTTCAAATCTGTTTGTGATTCTGAGCCCTTTTTGCCTATTAAGTTTGTCTTTGCCCAAGTTGTTTATGCTAAAGGGTTTATAGGTATTTTTTATCACAATCAGAAATGCTGCACACAGCAAAGTGGCTATACTACTGGGTGCAAGTGGGTCTATGGATTAAAGAAGCCTACTCTTAAAGTAACATAACTCCATTTTAACAGCCTGGTTTTCATGAAAAGTGTGGATTTTGCTTAATCTCTGGTTAGTGTTTGTATGAAACAAAGTTGGAGTGGTCCCTGCTTTCACAGAATGCCTCTGACTTTGCCTCATAAAATGCATGATTTTCTGGCAGATCACTGAACATTTTGGTCATTAAATAAGTGGGCAAGGTACCTGTAGATGAAAGCAACTTACCTCTTATCATTTGCTCGGTTTAGAAAGTCTGGCACTACGGGATGAGTGTGCAAGTTAGAACATTAATTCTCTGGCTACTGCCTGAGTAAAACAAAATAGAAATATTCTCTGATTTCATAGAATTCTCTAACTCTTCCTCCTGTATTTGGTCTGTGCCTCATAAAATTTGCTGTTTTATATGAATCTGAGGACTGCATTCAATTGGGGTGGCTGTGGAAGAAATCACCTTACCCCCTTGTTTGCTCATTTTAAACTCTGGAATTGCAGAACTTATGGATATCGTTATGAAATACATTGTAATATTTATTTTATGGCTAATATTGTGTGAAACAAAGTTACAACTGACAGTGATTTAGCACAACATCCTGAATTTGTCCTATATTTATTCGTATCTCATAAAACTTGTTTTTTTCTTGCAAATCATTAAGGATTGCAGTCATTAAAAGGATAAACATCTGAGTATTCAGCCTTCATACCATTCATAAAATGCATGCTAATGGAAATAAGTATGTAATAGCTGAATTTAAAATATCGCCCTGGTTTTGGTTGTTTATACTACATTATCTTTTAGCATTATCCACAATTATTTCATCAAGTGGCTGAGCAGTATTATTTTTATCACAATCAGAGGAGGTGTACATAGTAAATTGGTTATTACTGCTGGGGGGATGGATTTGTGTGTGGATGAAAGCAGCTAACACTCAGGTTTGCCCAGTTCAAACTGTGGCAAGACAAAGGTGAAATGCATTGTGTTTGTGACACACGTGCACTGGCCCAGTAATCAAGGAGCCTCAATCCTCACCACTAACGCCAGTGAGGGGAGTGCACATTAGGAGGATAACAAGTATACACACAGTAAAGTACAATTTCCCTTAAGAGCACACAGTCAGTCTGGGGCTGGTTTCTCCTTTTCTCTCCAGATCCCCATTAAGACTCCCCACTGGCACAGCTATAGGGTTCAAATCTCAGCCGAATAGTCATGCCAAAACATCCAGTACCGTCTCTGTCCAACCAGTGCTGTCTGTCCCTGCCCAAATAGCTGACACACACACACACACACACACACACACACACACACACACACACACACACACACACACACACACACACACACACACACACACACACACACTTTGAGATTTGGTTTATATATAAACACACAGACGCTCCTGGGGAAGGCTGGCACAGGTTCTCCAGCTATGCCCCCTCCTGCCAGGGTATAAGACAGTAATCACTGCCACCAACTACTCTTATCAGCTACTAATAAGTTCCTTCCCAAAGGGTGACCAATTTTATTGTGTAATATTACTATTATCCAAATAGTAAGGGTGCCGAACAGCAATACTACTGGAGTGGCTTGGACAGTATCACCAAATACATGCAATGTACTCTAAGTGATTAAATTATCTCTAAACAAAACAGCCACAGTTGAAAGGTTTAAAAATATTTAAAAATAAATAATAGAACACAAGAAAAATCTCATCAATTCAACACAGTGCGAATAAAGAGTTCAGAGATCACAGGAAACTTTTAAAACAATATTGTAGGCTAGTCTGGCATGAATATAGAAAACAGCTAGACTAATCTGGCAATATTTCTATCTAACTCTAACAGAAATACTAAGTTCTAAATAACGTATGCATAGAGCAAAGCAAGTGCTGGTGAGCTGATGTCAGCTTCAGACAAAATCCAAAATGCACAAATCTTTCTCTCTGAGATCATCTTAAATTGATATACACATTACTTCTGAGTCATTTCAGATTACATCATTCTTAAGAGTTCTGATTTAGTTTCCCAGGCTCACAGAACTTAAAATTTACATTTCTTTTTGTAATCTGCACATGCAGGAAGCCAAAGTAATAAAAGACATTTTACATGTATAAATCTAGTAATTAACTCTTGTCCTAAGACAATAGAAAGAATTCCTTAATCCAGACATCCTGCATCCGAGCTTGAGATCAAACAATCCTAAAATGCTTGACTTATCAGCTTTCTTCCAGCAGGGTCCACTGTGGTTATATTTTTGAAGCTCAGAACATATAACACAGTTTTCTTACATTTAGTTTTCTTTACATTTGCAAAACAAACCTATGGATTATATTAATATTTAAAATGACATAGAGTTATCTACAAAATTCTAGCTAGCTAGGTTGGCAGCCTGCACATATCCCTCCCCCCAGAGAACTCAAGCTAGTTTTTTGAGTGACCCTTGAGAAACATTGCTTGAGAGAGTTAGGTCTATCTGAGTATACCTCGCCCCATTCCCTGTCTTGAGAGCCCATCTGCATTGGCATTGCTACCCCCACTGCAGTGCTGCAATGACATGTGATATGCAACCCTAGGCTCCATCTTAGGAGCTTGGCATTTTGTTGGCTGGCTCAGTGTAACCATGCTAGGGGATTGTGATCTGTAACAGTAGTGAATTTTCTTCCATACAGATAAGGCTGAAGTTTCTGAAGTGCCTATACTGTGGCTAGACATTCCTTTTCTACAGCTGCATAGCATTCCTCCCTGGGTTGGAGCCTACGACTGATATAAACCACTGGATGCTCTTCTCCCTCTGAAGAAATCTGGCTAGGTACAGCCCCCACCCCATGATTTGAAGATTCACCTACACAACAAATTCATTGCTGTAATCTGGACTGGCTAATACAGGGGGTCCTTCCAAAGCTTTTTTAAGCTTCTTAAATGCCTGTTCACATGCTGTGGTCCACAATGCCTTATCTGGCCTGTTTTTCCTTGTCAGGTCTTTGAGGAGAGCAGCTATGGTACTATAACTGGGGACGAGCATTCTTTAGTACCCTGCTGTCCCTAAGAATGCCCTCACCTGCTTTTTGGTCACAGGTGCAGGCCACGTCTGAATGGCTTCCACTTTGGCAAGTTCTGGCCTGATCTTACCACTCCCCACTCTACATCCCAGGTAAGAGACCTCTCCCATACCCACCTGACATTTGCTCAGCTTAATGGTCAACCCTGCCCTCTGTAGTCTGCCCAGCACCTCCCTGACATGTTGAAGATGCTCTTGCAAGGAATGGCTGTAGATGTCAATATCATCTATGTAAGCAAGGGCTAACCCTCCTGCTCCTGCTAGGATATGATCTACCAACCTCTGGAAAGTCACTGGGACATTTTCCATCCCAAAGGGCATCTTTGTGAACTCATACAAGCCAAAAGAAGTTACAAAGGCTGATCTCTCTCTAGCACTGGGAGTTAAGGGCACCTGCCAGTAACCCTTGGTAATATCAGTGGTGATAAGATACTTAGCCCCACCCAGCTGCTCTAGGGCTTCATCCAACCTAGACACGGGGTAAGCATCTGACTCTGTGTGACTATTTAATTTTTTGTAGTCCACACAGAACCTGGTTCTGCCATCCTTCTTTGGCATAAGCACCACTGTGAAGGCCCAGGGACTGTTGGACTCAAATTACCCCTAGTTGCTACATTTCCTGTATCTCCTCCCTCAGAGTCTGTTTGACTCTCTCAGGCACCCTATAAGGGGCCTGCCTAATAGACCTTTTGGGTCCTGTATCCACTTGGTGCTGCACCAGGTAGTTGCACCCTGGTTTCCCAGTGAACATGTCCCTAAACTCCTATAACACTGCTTGAATTTATCAAATCTGGGTAGGAGTTAGCTGTTGGGACAATGCTACCCCTTCCACTGAGGTGTCAGTCCGAGCCTTACTGAGGAGATCAGTCACCAGATCACCCTCGGACTCCTCCTGCAATTCACTGCAAATACTCAGCACATGGGCCTCCCTATCATGGTAAGGTTTCATCATGTTAACATGGAACAATTTGTGCCACTGCCTCCAGCCAATCAGTTCTACAATGTAGTTAACATCAATGACCTTCCTTACCACCTTGTAGGGTCCCACCCAGGCTACCAGTCCATGAGTGTTGTACATCGCCACAGCCAGTCTGAGCATCCTCCTGGTTGCTATTTTCTGATGCAGCTGTGACCAAAGATGCAATCATGTCTGTTTTAGTCAGGTTTTCATGCACTAGTCTTTTAGCCTGGCACATCTCAGGCAACTGGCTTCTTGTCAGCTTACCATACTCCTCTGCTGACATACTTGCCTGCTATCCCTGACTGACTAGGCTAACAAAAGAAATAAAACAATTGTGATCTGAACTCTGAATATTCACTATGTGGCTGATTTAGAGCACAAAATACCTTCAGTGATCACTGTACACAAGCTACAGGAATTCACTATCCACACCACTACAAGCCAATTAGTATGTGATGTGGCAAACTCACCGCTATCAATCAATTAATATTTGATGTGGATATTCCACCAATGCCACCAATTAATACTTGATGTGGATATCCTACCACCTGCCAAATAATATGTGACATCCATGCACTGGCCCAGTAATCAAGGAGCCTCAATCCTCACCACTTGCACCAGTGAGAGGCGTGCACAATGGGAAGGATAACAAGTACACAAACAGTAAAGTACAATTTCCCTTAGGAGCACACAGAGATCAAAGTCAGTCTAGGGCTGGTTTCTCCCTTTCTCTCCAAATCCCCAATAAGACTCCCCACTGGCACAGCTATAGGATTCAGATCTCAGCTGAGTAGTCAAGCCAAAACCTCCAGTACTCCCTCTTTCCAACCAGTGCTTTGTGTCTCTGCCTAAGTAGCTGACACACACACACTTTGAGATATGAGTCACATACAAACACACAGACAATCCTGGGGAGTGCTGGCCCAGGTCCACTAGCTATGCTACCTTCTGCCCAGGCTATAAGGTAGTAATCCACTGCCACCAACTACTCTTATCAGCTACTAATAAGGCCCTTCCCAAAGGGTGATCAATTTTACTGTGTAATATTACTGTTATCCAAATAGTAAGTGTGCTGAACAGCAAGAGTATTGGAGTGGCTTGGACAGTATCACCAAATGCATGCAATGTACACAAAGAGCTTAAATTATTGCTACACAAAACAGCCACAGTTGAAAGGTTTAAAATATTTAATAATAAATAATAAAAACACAAGAGAAATCTCATCAATTTAACACAGTGCTAAACAAGAGTTCAGAGATCACAGGAAACTTTTAAAACAATATTGTAGGATAGTCTGACAAAAATATAGAAAACAGCTAGGCTAATCTGGCTATATTTCTATCTAACTGTAACAGAAATACGAAGTTCTAAATAACTTACATACAGAGCAAAGCAAGTGCTGGTGAGCTGATGTCAGCTTCAGACAAAATCCAAAATGCGCAAATCTTTCTCTCTCAGATATATACACATTACTGCTTTGTCATTTCAGATTACATCATTCTTAACAGTTCTGATTTAGTTTCACAGGCTCACAGAACTTAAAATTTACAATTTGTTTTGTAATCTGCACCTGCAAGAAGCCACAGCAATAAAAGACATTTTACATGTAAAATCTAGTAATTAACTCTTGTGCTAAGACAATAGAAAGAATTCCTTGGTCCAGACATGCTGTCACTGAGCTTGCAGTCAAACAGTCCTAAATGCTTCACTTACCAGCTTTCTTTCGGCAGGGTGCACTGTGATTACATTTTTGAAGCTCATAACATATAACACAGTTTTCTTACATTTAGTTTTCTTTATATTTGTAAAACAAGCCTATGGATTATACTAATATTTACAATGACATAGAATTATCTTCAAATTCTATATAGCTAGGCTGGCAGCTTTCACAGTGTTCATAATTACTTATTTTTGTAACATACATCCAAGGTGTAGACAGTCAATAGTAGAGTATAGTTGCTGGGTACCTGGCAACTATACTCTACTACTGACCGTCTACACCTCGGATGTAGACAGTCAGTAAGTAGTAGAGTATAGTTGCTGGGTACCTGGCAATCTATGGATGAGAATGTCTGACCCTGGTTTCAGGATCAAGTTAATACAGTAATTAGTCTGGATTTTCAGGACTAACCTGAATTTTTGCAAGTTGGAATAATTTATTGACACCATTTTTAAATCACAGTTGGAAATCTGAGATGTACACAGTCAAGTAATTGCAATTGATGAGTAAAGTCATTAGTGTATTATACTAACTGCAGGTCAAACAAATGTCTTAAGTCAGTAAGGTGAAATCAAAAAGAACATGAACATTGTTATTAGTTGTTGTTGGACCACCCATTAAAGCGTATGGGTTTCTTTGGTTTAAAAAACACCTTTGGTTCAAAGGTGCATAAAATCCACCACTGAACATACTCATAAATAAAGTCAAATGCATAAAAATTATGATTTAACATAGAATAAGAAATAAAAGATTAAATTAAAGGTGCTGAAAGCTGGTTTGTACAACCGCTAAGCTGAATTGAGGCAGTTGTGTGCATGTTTGTTGAGGTACGAGTTGTGTCAGGTGACTGCTTGTGTGTCTGCTTGAGTGGTTACAGTAAGGAAATTTGTTAGGGGATAGGAGGAGCACATGTGTGTGCATGTTATATATGGATTGCTATGAGTACAATTAAGTTTAGGGGTGTTAGATGTATGGCGAGTGTGCTTGGTGTGTGACTGAGTATGTGTATATGTGGAAGAATGCTGGTTTCTATACATCTAGACTAATATGCATGGGCTGCAATTCAGGACACTAATATCTCAGTTTACCTCACTTAAAAATTTAATAGAACATATTTTGCAGCAAGAAGGATTCCAAGTATAAAATGCTAGCATCTGGCAGTATTTATGGACCGCTTTCAATTGTAACATGGACATACACAAGAGGCGAAATCATGGACATTGTGTTAACTTGGAGCAGTTGAGCAGTATTGGAATGTCTCCTTAGCATGCATGTATGTGTGTGTGTGTGGGGGGGTACTGGGCTAATGTGATGCATGGACCACCACTGGCGATTGCTGTAGTAAAGTGATTTAAATGCTCAGTAGAGAGTTCTTTCCTCATTGCAATGTGCTTCTGAATTTCCGGTTTTCATGACTGTGTTAAAGGGCACCTTTGCTTGTATACTTACTACTTGCAGTCGGGCTCTTTATGAATCCTGCTCTCTTAGCTTTTTGTAAATATTATACATATTTTTTATATTTTGATATTTGCATAGGAAAATATATTAAAATGTTTCATTTCATGGGAAGTGCAGTACAAATGTTTCATGTTAAAGGCTATATGATCAGTACTTCATGAATTTGCAATTTTATTGAAAGCAGGTTTGACAAAAAGGTGAAATTTTAGCCATCTGGATATTTTTATCAAACCAATACAAAGTAAAGCTGTAACTTTCCATACTTGTGAAAAAAAATCTAATAATCCTTTACTAAATGAAGGAAACATTTTGAATTTAAACTCTATAAAATTAGAATGTGCATATTAGGTATCACATCTATAAAAAAAAAAACAATTACAATTATTATTTAACTCAAGATACACTTAAATGTCCATATGGTGTGCCCATTCTTTGCTAGCCACATAGCTATATCCATCTATTGACAACCCCTTGTCCCATTTCTGTACATGGGGTCAAGGTTGTCTCTTCAACAGTATATTGATCCCATAAAATTTATTTGGTGATACAACTCTTTTCTATCCCAATCATCCATTATTTTAATAAGATAATGCACTACTGAACTCCATTTCTTTGCTACAACTTTCTCATCTACTAGCATCAATAGAAATACCTTCTCTGCCTTAACACATTGTACTTTTCTATTTAACCCTAACAGCATCATCATTTTTAAGCTTGACATTTTTCTGCAATACTCCTCTCAAATAAGTCTCAGATTTCTTCCTTGAAATTATGCAAAGTAATGCATACGTGAAAAGATTAAACGCTACAGAGTGCTGGATTCCTCAGAAGAACACGAACACCAACAAAGTAATAATCCACAGATTTAATGAAAAGACAATAAAAACAAAATCAGATTTAGTGCTTTCATCCACATGCAATGTGGACTTCCTCAGAATGTCATTAATTAATCAATCAAGCTTTTAAATACTTGTTTAGGTACCAAAAATGCAAAACAACTTCTTTTGAGGAAAGATAACTTATTTTAAAGAAAAATACATATAAAAAGTGCATTGCTCAAGATAGCATATGTTATTTGATATATTAAATACTCTTATATCCATAATACTAAAATTCAAACACAATATATAATAATAATTATTACCAGTGATGTTAATACTTTGATAATTTGATAATTCAATACTATATTCCATTAGTATTTCATTAATGTTAATATTAATATCAGTGGGAGTAACTTTCAACATTCATTTTCAATAACTAAAAAATGAAAAAGTGAAAAAATGAATAATTGTGTGTGTTATAAAGATTATAATAATGTTACCTTACAGATCCTACACGTTTGCCTGTAAAATAGGTTTAATTGTAATATAGTCATTTAAACCTGGTTCATTTGAAGCATCTGTCAAGATCTGCCATCTAACTTCCTTCTGACCTAATATAGCTTTGTAATTTCCTCCTCTTTGTCCCTGCCTAAGATGTTCCAATATTGCAAATCTAAAACTGTGACTTTTCCCATGTTTGTCTATATGTCTAAATAATGTGTTGGTTCGATCTTTTTTCTTTATGGCATACAAATGGTCGTATATTCCCCTTTTGAACACTCTCTCCGTTTTACCTATGTAGAAGCTTGGACAGGTCATGCATTTGGCCTTGTATATGATGTACCTAGTATTACAATTGCCGTACTGAAATATAATCTGGTCCTGTTTATGTTCTCCAAAATAATACCTTCAGTTTCTAGTATAACCTGACACTGTCTACAGCTTTCACTTTACTGAGGGTATTGCGTACCTTGATACGTATATATCTATTACAGCCAGTGGGTTTAAGTCTTGCATTCACAGGAAAAGCACCTTCTCCAACAATTATGTGGAGTATTCCAGTAACCATCCTCAAAAAAATGATGAGGAATATATTTAAAGGACAGTGCATATGAGCGGCTAGAATGGCATCCACATATTCAGAAATGCTTGATGAAATAGATTTTATAAAAACATTATTTAGTGCTAGAGGATATCCTTTGCATTTATTGGAAGATGTCAAGGAGTATGTAGTTAGTGAATGGGGAAAGAAATATTCACTTGTTTTAGGAAAAGAACAGATAAAAACCATTGCTGTGGTTAACAATATGGATGAAAGGTATAGAAAGGCTTGCATTTTGGAATACACACCTCAAGTAAACCAAATAAAGCAGATTTTAAGTAAGAATTGGAACATACGATCGATAATGAAATAAAAAATATAGTCGGGGACACCCCTGTGTTTGTATATAAAATGAGAAGTAATGTAAAGATGATATTAGAGACAGGCAACATGGTTAGGAACATAAATCAACAGAACAGACATACTAAACTGTGTGGAAGCTGTAGACAGTGTCAGGTTATACTAGAAACTGAAGGTATTATTTTGGAGAACATAAACAGGACCAGAATTACATTTCAGTATGGCAATTGTAATACTAGGTACATCATATACAAGGCCAAATGCATGACCTGTCCAAGCTTCTACATAGGTAAAACGGAGAGAGTGTTCAAAAGGAGAATATATGGCCATTTGTATGCCATAAAGAAAAAAGATAGAACCAACGCATTATTTAGACATATAGACAAACATGGGGAAAGTCACAGTTTTAGATTTGCAATATTGGAACATCTTAGGCAGGGACAAAGAGGAGGAAATTACAAAGTTATATTAGGTCAGAAGGAAGTTAGATGGCAGATCTTGACAGATGCTTCAAATGAACCAGGTTTAAATGACTATATTACAATTAAACCTATTTTACAGGCAAACTTGTAGGATCTGTAAGGTAACATTTGCATAAATCTGCAAGGCTGTAAGGTAACATTTGCATAACTCTACAAGGCTCTTGCCACCCCATATAGTGCCTTTTTTAGGCAAGGTTCAAATGACAAATTCACCACCGTAACAGGTACAAGCAACCAAAATCTGAGGGTAATGATACTCAATGCTAGAAGCCTAAACCTCAAAATGCACTCACTCAAGGCACTTCTTAAAATGGAGAACATCAACATCTGTGCAGTGGCAGAGACCTGGTTCAAAGCTCCAGAGAACACCCCTACATTACCAGGCTATAATTCATACCACACCTTTCAGCCACCTAACCCAGAATGAAGCACTAAAGGTGGAGACGTGTCCATATTCATTAAGGATATCCACACCTCCAGGCTAGTTGCACAGCATAATGCATCCAAGATTATCCAAGTGCAACTAACTCTGGGCAAGACCGCAATCCAAATTGTAGCTTTCTACAGACCCCCCACCATGCCCCAGGATTCCCACTCCTCATTTCTTGATACACTGGAAAGTATTATGGTACAACCTAACACCCTAATAATGGGCGATTTCAACTAGCCCACCATTAACAGGGAAAACTACTCATGTACCAACTCTTTTGCTCAACGTTTTCTGGAATTCATAAATTCCAATGCCTTGGATCAACTTATTCACACCCCCACCAGGGGCAGCAATATCCTAGACCTGGTCATTACCAACATGGGCAACCAGTGTTCCACATTAGAGGTCAATTCCTCTTTGGTCAGATCCGACCACAAGCTAATCACCCTAGACATCCACATCCCGCCCCCACAACCAGTTAGGGAAACCACAGTAAAAAACTTCTCCAAAGCCAACTTCTCACTTCTTAAGACAGAAGTGGCAAACTTCATGACACCCATGCAGATGGACAATAGAGGTACGACTGTTGAATCCTGCACAAATGCACTTTATAAGCACTTACATGAGTGCATGGATCATGCCACCCTAATAGAACAAAGATGCTATCCTCCAAAAAAAGGAAACCGATCTGGTGGTCCTCTGCCATAGACAAACTCTGCAACAGAAGAAAGAAACTGTTGCAAAAAAGAGTAAAATCCCAAGACTGGAGGAACGCCCTGGTCAACCTCAGTAAGAAGCTGAGATCCCTCATAAAATCCTACAAAGCTAGTTACGAAAACAAAATTGCCACTGACTCTAAAGACAACCACAAAGCATTCTATAGCTATATCAAGAATCTCAATGCCAACACTCAGATCTGCTCTGAGTTACAGCACAATGGCACAAAATATACAAAAACAACTGATATTGCCGACATCTTGCCAGATAGGTTCAGTGCTAACTTTACCCCCCTCTCACCCCCTAGAGGGCCCATCTCTATATATACCAGAAGAATGCAAAGTTCCTGTAATCACAGCTGCACAGGTAAAAAACACACTCTCCAAAGCCAAAAACACAGCATCCATAGGACCTGACACTATCCCAGGCTGCGTTCTACAGGAACTACAGAATGAACTGGCACCCTACCTAAGTACCATGTTCAGTCATAGCCTCACCTCAGGCTTTGTGCCCACTGAATGGCGCAACATGATGGTTATCCCACTCCACAAAGGGGGAGCCACAACGTACCCCGGCAACTACCGCCCCATTAACCTGATGAGCCTGGTCTGCAAGGCCATGGAATGTATCATCTTGGAACTCAAAAACAAAGACATTGGTAATCTCCAAACTCTGGACCCTACCCAGTTCGGATTTTTAAAAGGCAGATCATGTCTCCTAAACCTGATTGACTTCTTTGAAGCAGTCAGCAAAGCCATAGATGAGGGTAAGGTGGTTCACACAGCTTATCTAGATCTCGCCAAGGCTTTCGACACCATCCCCCACTCTGGAATTATAGATAAGCTCACTAAACTAGGTATAAATCCCTATGTCACAAGATGGGTTGCCAACTGGCTCACGGACAGAACCCACACTGTGAAAGTAACAGACTCCAAATCCAACTTCAGGCCAGTGACAAGTGGAGTACCACAGGGTTCAGTCCTGGGTCCTCTCCTGTTTGGTATCTACTTCTCTGAAGTACAGGCTAACACAGAAGGTCTTTGGCTAACAAAGTTTGCAGATGACTGCAAACTAGGAGCCATAATCAGAACTCCTAATGATGTGGACATACTACAAAAGGGCCTCACTGAGACAGATGCCTGGTGTCAAAGCCATGGCCTGAAGCTCAATGCCAAAAAGTGTATTGTCATCCTCTTTGGTAAAAACTCTGTACCCATGAACTACCACATAGCTGGTAGTCTACTTAATGCTGAAAATGTGATAAGAGACCTTGGGACACAGGTGGACAGTAGTCTCTCTTTTGATAATCACTTTGCCACAGTGGTCAGAAAATTCTTCTGCGTGGCTCACCTCATCACAAAAGGTTTCTCATCCAGAAAAAAAGAGGTCATTGTTCCCCTCTACTCATCACTCATTAGACCCATTATAGAGTACAACACTCATTTTGGTATGTACCTCAGAAGACATCTGCAGCAGCTGGAAAGGCCACAGAAGTACCTCACAAAGAGGATTACCGGCCTCAAACAGATGCCCTATGCAGACCGTCTCAAAAAACTCCAGCTTTACTCCATCGCATATCGCCTACTCAGATGTGATCTCTGCCTAACATACAAAGCTATGTCAAACCCAGAGCTGTTGGACATGCTCCATTTAAAGAAATCCCAATCCCGCTGGGCTACACGCTCTAGGGACCTAAACCTTGTCACCACAATAAACAGAATATGCTGGAGGAATAGATTCCTGTCTTAGAGACTTCCTATACTCTGGAACAGACTACCTGTCTATGTCAAACAGAGGTCCTCATTAGCACTCTTCAAGAAACATCTTGATGATTGAATGGGAGATAGGAAATTCACCCCAGGGATCACTTCTGTGGCTCTGCTTGACAGGGGCACAGGAAAATAATTTTCTTGGGTGGCAAAAGCCAGGGTACCGTTTGACTAGGCTTATATAGGCCCTAGGGCCAATAGCCTAGTACCCTCCTATGAACCTATGAACCTATGAACATTATTATAATCTTTATAACACGCATAATTATTCATTTTTTCACTTTTTCATTTTTTAGTTATTGAAAATGAATGTTGAAAGTTGCTCCCACTGATATTAATATTAACATTAATGATATTAATGAAATACTAATGGAATATAATATTGAATTATCAAATTATTAAATTATTAAAATCACTGGTAATAATTATTATTATATATTATATATTGTGTTTGAATTTTAGTATTATGGATATAAGAGTATTGAATATATCAAATAACATATGCTATTTTGAGCAATGCACTTTTTATATGTATTTTTCTTTAAAAGAAGTTATCTTTCTTTAAAAGAAGTTGTTTTGCATTTTTGACACCTAAACAAGTATTTAAAAGCTTGATTGATTAATTAATGACATTCTGAGGAAGTCCACATTGCACGTGGATGAAAGCGCTAAATCTGGTTTTGTTTTTATCATCTTTTCATTAAATCTGTGGATTATTACTTTGTTGGTGTTCATGTTCTTCTGAGGAATCCAGCACTCTGTAGCGTTTAATCTTTTCATGTTTTTATTTGGTTGTCTGAATGCTATTGTGTGGTATATGCAAGGTAATACATGCTAAAACATAAAACCCCTTCTTCATATCTTTTGCAAAGAGTATCAACAAAAGCAAATATTTTCCTTAGCCTTTGTGGAGCACGAGAATAGTTATGAAGATACTTACAAGCAAAATGTGTTACTGCATGTATACAGCTATACAGCTCAGTATGCAGTTGATGTCACCACCCAAAAACTGATTTACGTGTCTTACAGCAGTGCTACACAATGCATGCAAGTATAAATACACAGTGGTAAAATTAAGACCTTTTACACACAATCCATGCAAGTATAAATACACAGTGGTAAAATTAAGACCTTTTACATGACTTGCAAACATATGATTTTGCTGTAGGGAAGCCACGCTGCATCCCCTGATATGGAGACTAGCTCCCACACTCCCTTATCTGTATACATACAAAAGTCAAGGCTTACAAAATTAAAGAGAACATGTGGAAAAGTAAATCTCTCTCCCCTCTATCTTTTTTGAATCCTGCAAAATCAAAACCTTAAAGCACATCAGTGACACAGCAAGTCCTTATGTGCTGAAAAGTCTATTACAAGAATCTGTGATCCTTTTCTAGTGATGTTTTCACACCTGCTATAATGCATGATTAACTATAGTTTATATGCTTGCTGTGTCCCCACTCCATTATTACTGGTCATAATCCATCATCCCAGATCTCATGTTAATGCCTTACCTCAAATATTTATTGCATCTTTTCAACAATTAAACCAAAAGCATCCCTTATCACTTTCATTCCAAAGCTGAATTTGATGAAATGTTCACTGTACTGCACTCCGTAGGTCATGTGTAGTGTTTCTTATAGGTTTATAGGAGACTACTTGGCTAACTGCTTAAGATCCCTTACAAACCTAGCTAAGATAACCCAATTTTACCCAATATAGGAGGAAAGAATGGAACTGATTTGTGCCTTTGCCTTGAATATCTTACAGATTGCTCCTGTCCATAAGGGACATAGGCACTACAACAGGTGTGAATTTGTGAGTCCTCATCCATTGACCCAAACTACTTTTGAAGAGGGCCAGGGATATGCTCTGCTTAATGTGAATAGGAAGCCTGTTCCAAAGAAGGGGCAATCTCTGAGATGCATATCTGTTTCTCCAGTACATTATGAGTCACTAAGTTTAGATCCCTAAATTGGGTGATCCTCATGCTGTTCGGCTTGCAGATGTTTAGTAGCTCCATCAGGACTGGAATTGTGACTGTCTTGTAGGTCAGGGATAATCACCCCTTAATGGTCAATACAAGACAGAGTAAAGGGATAGGATTTCAGTCTATCTGCATAGGATATGTTGTTTACACCCTGTATTTTCTTTGAGAGGAACCTTGAATGTCAATCCAGCTGCAGTAAGTGCCTAGTCAAATACATGCCAAATGGTGCATTGTACTCAATTATTGTTCTAATGATGGCAGAGTATAGTGGGGCTATAATTTCCTTAGATCTGGATGCCATACCTTTACTTATAACTTGTGCCGCACAGCAGGACTTCTTCACCACTGTGAACACATGGTGGTTAAAGTTCAGGCTACAATCTGTGTATGTAGATCTCTCACCACCAAGTCTACTCTTAGGGGTATGCTACTGATGATGAGCTTTGCAGGGGTATTTGATTTCCCAAGGATATGATAATGCATTTTTCACATTTAGTTTTAGGCCATGGTTCTGGCAACAATCATTTGTCTGATCTAAATTTGCCAGAAGGATAGCTACATCACTGCGTGCTTCAGTGATTGCCCTCAGCTTGCAGTCATTGGCAAACTTTACCATCCAGAGGCCTTCCACATTATCCTTGACTTCAGACAAATGTACTCAGAACAGGTGTGATCCCAGCAGTGAACCCTGTAGCATGCCACTAGTAATTGTTGTCTTGCTGCATCTGGATTCACCCACTTTAACCATGTGGCCTTTCTGTGAGCCAGTTGGCTATCCATCCAGTGACGTACAGATTTATGCCAGTTTTGTGAGTTTATTTATAACACCTGAGTGGGAAATTATGCCAAATGCCTTGGCCAAGTCAAAGAAATCCACCAGATTCAGTAGGCATGACATGCCTTTGACAAATTTGAATTGGGCTGGGTCCAATATTTGGAGATTTCTTATGTGCAGGTCCATGATTATTCTTTCCATGACCTTAACCTATGGGTCTGTAACTTCCTGGGACAGTAGATGGTCCCCTTTATGCAAGAGGGAAGGCTGTTGCTGTTTTCCACTCTATCTGGACAAAGGCATTCTGGAGATTGTGGTTAAATAGAAATCCCAGTTGGCATGACAAGTCCTGATACAAGCTGTTTAATAGGCAACCTGGCAGTATTTATTGGCAGTGGAGTAGTGGAAGATATTTTTGAGGGAGAACTGGGAGTGATGGTAAACTGAAATTAGAGCTTAATTTGTCTGCCAGCAAATATGATACATCTTTTGGCTGAATATAGCTGGTGCCATCTACAACTAATTCTGCCATTGTTGGGTGTTGCCCTTAAGACTATGGATGTAACTAAAAACAATCTTATGGTTATCCTTAGCTTTGGATGCTATTTTTACCTCAAATTATGCTCTCAGAGACTTGACTAGTTCCCTGATTTACTTGTTTATACTAATGAGGGACTTTTTTCTCTGTTGTTCATGTTCACGCTTACTTCTCAATGTAATTTTCTTTTGTTGTACAACCTATTAATACCTAGGGTCAAACAGGGTGGCTTGTTTTTATGGTTTGATCTGGGCTTATTTTGGTCTGGTACTTCCATTTCTCTGCAGCTGTTTATATGGTAGTACATGGCTTTTGTGTCAGCCTCTGCATATGTTTCTGTGATTTCTGGATTTGTGGGAGCTTAAACTAGGTATGCCATCCCTTAATAGGGGGAGTTTACCTGAGAGAAGTTCGCAAAGTTTTGGGTATTAGGTGGGGGGACTAGTTTTACTTTTATTTCAAGGGAGACTGCTTTGTGATTTGATTTTACCAGTGAGGAAATTACATGGGGGGACAACATTCTCCCATATTTGTGATACCAATTCTAGGATATTTGCTCCCCTAGTGGGAGTGCAGACTAGCAGCTCCAGTTCATTTGAAATTTCAAAGTCAAGAAATCTGTGGGCCTGCATGGTGGTGGTCCTGTATGACACCCAATTAATGGAGGGGTAGTTATAATCACCCACGAGTATGGTAATCGGCTGAATGGTGAGTAATTCCAGTAACTTCAGGTATGATCTATGAGTTTCCTGTTTGATGGTGGGGACATTTAGCTAGCAAGAATATGATAATGGATTTTTCCCATGGTTAGTTAGACATGGAGTAGTTTATGCATGTCATATTTGTTTGACCAGCCTTGAGGTATGTTTATCCTTTATGTAGATTGATACACCTCTGTCTTTTGCTCTTTTATGTTCCATGGGTGTTCAGAATGCATGAAAGGTGTTATAGCCATGTATTGCCAGAGAACTATCTGTGGCTTTGAACTATGTTTCAGTAACTGCACAGACGTCAGCATTACCATGTTGAGGAGAGCTTCCAGGGAGTGCAGTTTCTTGTTGAAACTGTGAACACTGAGCAGTGGAAACTTTAGCTTGTCCTGAGTAGCTTTTATGTTGGAAGATTTATCTGTTTGGCAATGCCTAAAGAAAGGCACTACAGGGGTTGGATGACAATTTAGCCAATATTCAAAAGCCTACAGGTGACAGGCAAAGACCATCCCTGGCAAAGCAGTGTGGCCTGTCAGCAATGTCCTCCCAGGCCAACAAGTATTGCCCCCCTTTGGAATGACATCAGTAGCTAAGCCAATTGTTAAAGCTGATCATTTTCCAGGCTAAGCATAATGTCTGTTTGTGATTCATAGTCATACTACAGGTTCCACCTGGGAAGGTCACACTAAGGGCAGATTTTGTGTGTATGGAGAAACTGATGCACTCTGCTACCAGGGATAATAAATGTTTAGGATCAAACCTGAAATGTGAAATTTCTTGTTGGCAGACACTTTTTAGATAGATTTCAGCGCGTCTATATCATATTATCATATGATGTAAATAGCGAACACTATTTCATCGTACTGATAATATCGAAACAACAAAATATTGAACAAACAGAACAGCAAATTTTTTCCCAGGGAAAAAAATCGTTGCTCCATAAAAAGAAAAAAATAAACTTAAACACAAATTTAACTGGGGGGCTTAGCCCCCCACACCCCCCTTACTTAAATATACCACCTCCGAGATTGCACCATAGTGGAGGAAATGGCAAAGTCCCAAAGACGGCCCACTGAATTTTTTCCCTGGGAAAAAATTTGATGTTCCGTGACTTCACTATTTTGCCATTTCGACAGTATTGAATTGACTAAATAGCATTCGCTATTTAGTCCATTCTATACTGTCATATAGACCCGATTTCAGCTGTTCAAGCTAGAATATGGTACACATATTGACAGCGGAGTTCAAAAGATTTTCTTTTCAGAAAAGGCATGGATTAGTTGAGAATGGAAGATCTGTAAATTAATAGTTTTGGGCTCACTTTGTTAACAGGTTTGCTAAGCCATTCATTCATTCTAAAGGTAAGAAAGGCATTCATGTTAACATCTGCTTGTGTTATAATAGCAGTTTTGTCCTTTGCCCTAGGTATCACTGCTGATAGGTGAAAGTGAAGACCTCTTCAGTAGGCATGACTGTGGGCTGTTATATTTTGTTGTAGAAAAAAAAGACGCAAAGTAGTTTTAAGGAGAATGCAGACAGCACAACCTATTTAATGCCAATAACTGAGTGTTCTGGTTTCTAAAAATAGGATAAAAAGTTTGTAGAAGCCAAATTACTATTAAATCTGACAATTGTATATAGAAATATCTATAAGAAGCAAAGGATAGATAGCATGAGAACCAAGCATCTCTCTTCTCAAAAGTTATAATACCATCATTATTTTCAGCATTGCTCTTTCATGAATTTAGTTCCAATGAGGATCTTGAAAAAATAAATGACATCTTTCTTACAATATAGCGGCCACATATTTGGACTTGTTAATTCCTGGGAAAAATGTTCTAGACTACAGTAACTATGGAAAACTATGTACATAAACAGTAAAATGTCTTTTAAACACTGTAGCACTGTGTGTTTTTTTCCATGTCACTAAATCTTACAGAACATTGTCAGACCATGATCAGACAGATACGAAAAGCTTAAACAGAGCTCATTCTACTCTTCTCACTTGTCTGGAGAGCTGATGAATAATCCTGCATTTAAACTTTCTGCTTAAGAAAGATAGCTTCTTCATGAAAATACAGTTCTGTAAGTCATACATGGTGTAATTCAGCAGCACAGTACTCAAAATACTTGAGCGCATACAACAGAACTGCAGTTACATGATACTTTGATAAAGAAATGCACAAATGAGACACTGAATATATAAAATGAGTTAGTATTGTCATTCCCACATATAGTTCAGCTGAGGGATTTGAAGGTGCTTAAGCAGATGGATAACGCAGAAGATAGGGAGGAACAATCGTGCATGTTTATGCATCTATTTATTTTTTTGCCTTTGTTTACTGGGTAATTCTGACTGGACAAAACCCTTTTTCATCAGAGGCCCAGACAGAAAAGCTCTGGCCAAGAATACAAATATAGAGCAATAATTTTGATCAAATTATACATAAAAGGAAACAAAACACACACAGATTAAAAGAATGCTAGAAAATGACTTCCCCATAAATATGCATTAGAGTACAGGAGAAAGAGATGGCACACTTCTGTCCACTCTTCAAAATTTGTGGTAAGCAAAGTTAATCATCTACTTTGTGGCTGGGTATCTGTGGGTAATGGGAAATCTGTCTATCATTACAGATAAGTAGAATTCAGATCACACTACTTCATACTCACTCAAGCATATGCAAAGCATGTATGGCTCTACAGTTCATACTTACCTCAGAAGGATTAGTTCTGAAACAAAACATGATCAACGTCGGAAAAAAAAAAATATATATATATATATCTATATATATATATATATATATATATATATATATATATATATATATAGATATATTGTGACATTATAAACACAGCTCACATTCATACTGCTAGATGGTATTTGCTTCAAAGTGATGGGAAATGCCCACATGGTAAGATAAACAATCAGTGTTACTATAAATGGCTTGACAGCTACAGATTATTACTGCAGTAGTGTTTCTAATGTGCTAGATACCACAAACACAAACCAAACATCATTATACATCCATACTTTTACCATGTGCATTCATTGTGAAATTCTCAATGCTAAATGAGGGAGAATTTTCGCCTTCTTCTCCAGGGGAGGATTTTCTTGTGGAGCTCAACTTAGGGCACTGTCAGTGCTCCTTTACTGGTCTACCACCATAGACAAGCTACCCACATAAAACATTCCAAGGAGCAGCTGAGCCTGATGTGCTGAGTACTTGTGGCTACTGTGGTCTGGATACCTGCCTCACCAAATAAGAGCAACGATGAGGAGACTAGAGAGATTTAACTGGTTCGTATGCCTGGCTTCCAACTTATTCATGTCTTTTCACATTTCCACTTAAAGGTACACTCAACAGTGTGTTCTATTCCCACTGGGTCTGCAAAGCCCATTGCCTCAGTTATGGTTTTGCTGGATTGAAAGTAGTGAAAGATTAAATGTTGCTCATCCATTCATGACAAGGCATTTGGCTACAAGTCATCGTGACTACTGCTTTTTATCCATGCCTCTGAATTTCTTCAGTGGGTCAGAGCACAAAATAAACTGCTAGCTAAAAGGCAACCCCAGAATACCTTTTGTGACCAGCAAGCACTACACTCAGAGATTTACCAAAAAAGACTGCATATGACTTGCCATCACCTGCCTTCAACTCAGCACACCAGCAAGGGTGACATGGTGAGGGGTGGAACCACATGCCATAATGTAGGCAGAAGCTTGGTTCAAATTTGTACTTGACCAAGGTGTTAAATGGTGTTTAATTGCAGGCTGAGCTTTATAAGTACCTTTAACTAGCTTGCTCTACCATTCCAGAAATTGTTCACATTATATTTGCTGTAGACGTGCATATGCAAGCCAGGATAACATTTATTCACCCCCCCCCATATTTTTAAGGGCCAGTGAAATCTTAACTGACACCCACCAGAACTACACGGCCTTTCAGGATACAGGCATATAGCATGTAGTGAGCATATTCCAAGAAACATTGCAATTCATTAAGAAATGAAAACACCCAAGGAGCACCTATTATCTTTCTGCAAAGTACCACTATAGTTTTGCAATCTGAACCAAACTTTGTCTCTTTATTGATTTAGCGAGATGGAGCACATTAACTTCCCCCTAGAAATGGCACTCTCCTATCTCTCAGGACCAACTGTCCCATGTGCAACAGTCATGATGTGCAGCAAAACAAATGCTAAATATCCCCAATGGTGTTGGCTCTGTTATGTTACACTTTTTAACTAGTAAATTACATGACTGACATCAGACACAATATAACAGCAAAAGTAACACTCACGATGATGTAATGTGTATTACATATTAGAATCAGCAGCATTGAAAATGCTGTTGCACAGAGCATATGCCAGAACCAATACACATGTTACATACAATATAATTGCCAGAGTTAATTCTCAAATAACAGTGTTGCACAAATACAAGTTATTAGAGACTGCCTAGCTCCATAGCATACAGGGACAAAACCTGACCATGACTCAGACAACCAGAGTTCAAGAGGTAGCATGTGGTAGGAGGACCTTGGCGGAAGGATAAATGATGGCTCATTTGTCTGACTCTTGAATATGAGCATGGGAGGCTCCCATGGTGGTGCAGGAGATCAAGTAATGTACACGTGCTTCAGTTAGAGCTAATTAGAAAAAGATGCCCCATTTCTTGAATTAATAAGGTCTTTGGACAAAGCACTGGCTGGCCAGTAAAAGTGACAGCAGTCTGGATGAGGTAGATAGTGAATCACTGTTGAAACCAACTCTCCATTATGGGTCCATTGGACTGGAAGTCCAGATGGTCCATTGAAGTATGGGACCACAGATGGCCAATGGTCCTCAAATGGACTTGGTTCCACACCAAACAAATGTCATCCTTATTGACTTTTCCCTCTGATCAACTCTTTTCTGAATCTTTGACCACACTGCAACCCATAGAGAATGAATAGGCTAAGTTTAACTGGAGAGGTGTCAATGGTTAACCGATGGAAGCAAAATATACATTGAAAGAGAAACAGCTTTATCACAGACCAATAATGCAATGCTGACATCACACAGTTTGTTGAGAAGACCATGGTGCATATTGTGCACTGTGCAAAGGACACCATAGCCACTGTGCAACACATGAGTGAACAAACAATGCATATGTAAAACACAGCTGTTGTGGATGTAATTTCCTAAGCAAACTGCATGCATTATATGTTGTTTAACATATTCTGGACATATCAGACAAGCAAAATCCATTGGTGAGACTCTGAGCAATACCATGAGGGTTGCCATGTCTTCCCTTATGTTTGGTGTCTTGAAGGTGGCAATTTATATTTGAGCAGACATCTATCCCTGCTATCAGGAATAATGGGTCAGTGATGTGCAGATTGTATGAATTTACTGACACAGTGAAGCAGTTACTGTTTACTTTGTTTTCTATACATTCAGAAAATATCATTCTTCTCTCACTTATCTAGTATTATGGTGAACTTTTATTTTTCAAGAAAAATCAAAGTATGCCTGCACATCCTGTAAAGGAGAGGGGTTCCCCATTTAGAATGATATTCTGTATTGTGCAGGCACTGTGGATATGTGACCCTGTTTCTTGATAAAATAGGTAATCAGAGAATGAATGAATGGTATACATACTGATATTGTAAACAGTCCCATCATACATAAAATGCTAATAAATAGTCAGAAATGTATTTATCAAAGAGTTTGTACTTCCTAGGAAAGACTGAGAAAACGGAAACGATCACTTTCTGCAGTGGCCCAGGGAGAAAAAGCTTAGAAACAAGGAAAGGAAAAAAAAAACAGCCAACAAAAATTATTTACAAAGTATTTAACAGCAAATTTCCAGCAAACAATATTTTAAAAAAAGCAGATTAGGAAAATACTTTATTTTCAAGATATTGTGAGTAAAATCACAAATACTGTATTAATACACATATAGTATCTGTAGCAAGCAGCGTTACGATTGCATACTTCGAACTGTAGATATGGTATAGTTCCATAGTTTATTAGTGTCAGGTGATATTTTAGGGTGAAATTAAATAGTTTTTAGTTATTTAAAACCCTGATGTGTTTTCGAAGTTTGTTCCATGCCTTGGAGATGGTGACAGAATAACAAGTCACTGTTATAATTTTTTGATTTATTAGCAACAGCTAGTGTAAGTTCAGAGGATCTTAGGGTTCTATTTGGTGCACGCCATTGGATGAGATTTGACAGGGTGCATGTTTTAAGTGCATGGTGTAGTATTTTGTGTGCTGTGAGTAGCTGGGGCAGGGTGATGTGTTGGGGAAGTAGCAGCTGAGAGTATTGAGTACCTTGCAGTGATGGAAGTGGTTTTGGAGGCTGCAAACAAGTTTGCTAATTTTGTTGTAGGTCTTTCTAGTTTGTATTTTGTGAAAAAGTTGAGAATTGTAAAGAATGTTCAGGCATGTAAGAGGGTAGGAAGGAGAAGGGAGACGGTAGCTGTTTTTTTTTTTTTTTTTTACAATGGTCACTTTGGGGTCTCCTGTGATTGGAAGAAAGGTTGGGTGTGAGTCATTGTTTTACAGACTTGGAAGAATTCTTTAGGTAGGTGGTGAACCAGCTTGTTCTGAGGTCTATAAAATTTAGTCTTTGGAGGAGTGGCCTCCTCAAATATTAAACTGGAAACCTACATATTGGGTGATGTAAATATAGACTGGAACAAAATCAACAACCCTAACCCCACCATGTCACTCAATCTATTTAACTACACTCAACTTACTAACACCATCACTACACCCAACAAAACCAACCCCCGAGGCTCCATACTAGACTGGATCCTAGTATCTCATCCCAATAAAGTGATACAATCTGGTGTCATACCAGACTCATTAGGAGACCACCTCCCTGCCTTCACCCATCGAGCTTCCCTCACCCCCCCCCCACACTCCCACCAGTTTATCCACACTTGGAACCTCTCTAACTTTAACCCTACTACTTTCTCTGATTCATTCAGGAATACCAGTTGGAAACCCCTGAAAACTCTTCCATTAGACTTTTTCAATTCAACTTTCTTAAATGTCCTTAACTCCCTAGCTCCAGTAAAAACAAAACTAGTAAAAACTAAGACCAACCCGTGGCTTACCAAAGACTCCAAAAAGATTATGCTACAAAGAGATAAAACCTGGAAACATACCTCCAAGCTAAACAACCAGACATCTTACTTAAATACAAACAACTAAGAAACCTTGCCAAAAAACAAGTTATCAAAGATAAAAAGTCCTACTACATCAAAATGCAAACAAATCATGCAAAAAACTCCTAAAAATTTTGGAACTCTATCAACTCTCTCCTTAGGTCAGGTACTAAAAACAATCCCTGCCCTGACACCAGCAAATCTGACATTGAAATTGCCTCACTATTCAACACCTTCTTCACCACTTCTATTGCTGAGCTAACCAAGACCTTTACCAACAACAACAACCCTCAACCCCACCCCAACCAAACATTCTCTCCCTCCTCTCCCCCCTACTTTCGAACTCAAACCCATCTCCACCTAACAAATAATGAAGCTTTCTCGAAACTAAAGCCTTGCTCCAATGCCCCCGACAACATTCCCTCCTCCTTCTTAAAAATAGCCTCTGATGGTATTTTTCTCCCTATTAGCATCCTGATCAATAGATCCCTAATTGAATCCTATGTACCAAAACTATGGTGCTCTGCATATATTCTTCCACTTCACAAGGGTGGCAAAAACTGTAACGTATCTTATTTCCACCCCATAGCCATCCTTTCCCCCTCTCTCTAAACTCCTTGAAAAATGCATCTGCCTTCAGCTCTTGCCATTCCTTACCCAACACCAGCTACTCTCTCCAACCCAACACGGCTTCTGCCCAGGGCATAGTACCAACACCGCCCTTTTCTCCTTCTTACATACTGTCAATTTAGCCCGTGACTCTGGTAATTTAGTATCCTCAGTTCACCTGGACTTATCTAAAGTTTTTGATACCATCTCCCACACCCACCTTCTAAATCATCTGTCTAATCTCAATCTCTCCCACAAAACTCTCTCCTGGTTCTCCAGCTATCTTGCTGACAGGTCCCAGGCTGTCAAATGTAGCCAGGGCACCTCTACCTTCCATCCTACCCCCACTGGAGTACCTCAAGGATCCATACTTGCCCCAATTCTAGTCAACATCTTTATTAACAACTTTTACAAGGCCATACCCAATACTAAAATTGTTCAATATGCTAATGATTCTACTTTGATCTGCTGCACCTCCAACTTAACAGATCTCCAACTACTGATACAAACAGCCTTCTCAACTACTGAAAACGGGATGCTCCAAAATCCCCTCTCATTAAATGTTAACAAAACTAAAATCCTTCTATTCTCTCCTTCTAAGTCCTCCCCATATTGATAAAAACTCATTCCAAATAACCAGCCATAACACCTCCATTTTAGAGGTTGTTCCCTCTGCCAAACTTGACTTTCTCCAAATCACGACTGCCTATAGACTACTATTCCAACCTACAAAGTGCCCTGCACTATCCAGTATCCGACAACCATATACTCCCCATAGAACACTTAGATCTACCCACCAAAACCAAATCACCATCCACAAACCCAAGCGCCCAGCTGGTCAACTTCTGCTTTCCTTCACCTTGGCCAAAAATTAGAATGCCCTTCCCTGCACTCTTAGGACCTGCGATAACCTTGAAAACGTTAAAACTCTTCTTCATTCTCACCTTTACTCAAACAGGAAATGCAAGTGTACTCTTCACCCTATACCTCTCAAGGTCTCTTCTGCTTTTACTCCTGGTTAACCTCTCACCTAGCTAACCTTGCTCATTTGTATATTGTATAAATAACTATACTGTAAAATCTAGCCTCAATGCCATTTGCCTGTCTTTTACACCTAAACAAAATTGTAATTGTTTGTTTATTTATGAATGCTGCCTGTTTATTTGTCAGTAATGCAAAGTTTCTTAGTAATTATTCATGTAACTATGCATTGTTGGAGCTTTTCTCCCAGAGCCTCGACTGAAAACGGGCTCCCCGAGCCCAGTGGACCTCCCCGGTCATCAAACTGGAATAAATAATAAATAAATAATGTGAAACCATATTGAAAGCTTTTGACAAGTCCAGGAAAAGGGTGGAGACAAAATTACTTTTGTTTTTTTCTTTGATCAGTAGTATCTAGGAAATGGAGTAGGGCAGTTTGGGAGCTTTAATGGGGGTCGAAAGCCATGCCGGGTAGGAGAAAATAATTAGTTATCAAGAAGAAAGTCTAGGAGTTGGCAATGTATGCATTTTTCAAGTACTTTGGAGAGAGGAGAAGGATTACTAGAGGGTGACAGTTTGACAGTTCAGTGGATGTGCCACCTTTGTGTGATGGGATTATGAAGGAAGCTTTTCATGGGACTGGGATTTAGTTTTCTCTAATGGATATATTAATTAGGATAGATGCAGATTAACAAATGGTGTCAATGGCTATACCAAGGTATTCAGATGTAAGGTTGTTAGGAGCTAGTGTTGTGTGTTTCATTTGAATAGATTGTGATGGTATTTGTCTAGATTATTGTTAGGTTGAGTTGGGGTGTGGAGCTATGGTCTGGTGATAGGTTAGGTGGGGTGGGTATAGGTTACTATTGTTTTAGTTAAATATATATTGGATATAAAGTGTCTGAATTTGTCTGCAATGTTCCTGCTGATTTCAGATGGAAAAGCATTTGGGTTTTGTTTTCTCCCTGGTTTTAGAAGGTTGTTTCAGTTTTGCCAAATCTTTTTTTTTTTTTTTTAATGTGTGGGCTGGTTTGTGGAGTAGCAGTTCTTATCGCTGTGAACATGTGCCCTTATTCGTTCTGAGGCGCTGATGAGTATCTAGGTAGGAACAGGTCCTAGTTCTGTGACATTGTTTCCAGCTTTTGTCTCTATCTCTCATGGGTTGTTTAAGTTAATGGATTTGCCATGGGATACAATTTATTTTCACTCTTTCTTCTCAGTGGGGCTTGTTGGCTTAATATGGTAGTAGTTATTGAAGTGACAGACTGTTTCATCTAGAGGCAGATATTTGAAGGGTTCCAGTCATTTTGTTTAAGTGTGTCATTAAATATGGATTTATCAAAATTAGTTAAGGTTCTCACAGAGTTGAAGTATAGGAGTTTGGAGGAGGTGATTGTGGTTCTCTCTGTTGATTTATATGGGTTGATGATCATAGAGAAGGTGCTGGCTAGCTTAATTCTTTCAGAGTTGGTTGAATATTGAGTCTAGCATGCATGTTGTTTGGGCTACTTTATCAAATTGGGTTGGTTGTTGAATCAGCAGAGTGAAAGGAAAGATGTTAATATTATGAGGAGTGGAGTTAAGTTTGTTAGAGGTCCAATCTATGTTACAAGTTGTGCATGTCTCTGCATGCATTGATTTTTTAATACTGGAAACATGCATAGCATTAGAAATGCTGAACAGATTCACATTGCTTTGTATTATTTCTCATCAGTCATGATGTTGGTGGATGTGGTACACTAACATAGTTCACTATATCAACATTCTCATTGCAAACATGCAGAGATGCAAGCTCTAGGTCAAGGTATGACTGCCAACAAGTGCAGACCACCGTTTATAGTATGCATTTTCACTGCTACATGCATTACAATCCTCATAGATACACAAATGTAATAACTTTGTTCAGAGCTATGTGACACCAATGTTTCATTTGATAAACAGAAGCAAGTTTTTGGAAAACACTCATGTATAGTGAGGTGAGAGCATGATGCATAATGTCAGATAATTATAACACTATCTTCCATGATTCACAGAGATTGGCACATAACTCATGGTGTTATCCATCAAAATGAATGTAGAGAATCTTTTAAAATTGATAAATACTGCTGTTAAATTACCTATTATATGTCACATATAACACATACACATTGTAGCTGTACTTGATAAATGCTGTAACACTATTCTTATTCCTATATAAACATAATATATTACACTATGTATACATCATAAAGCAACTGTCTTTCACACTTGTCTTTGCTCTGTGGTTCTGTATTCCATTAGTGTCAGTCAGGTAACACTAGCATTTCATTATTAGTATTTGTGCACTAAACAAAACATTACACAATGTATAATCTGTGTATTAAGACATTGACACTTTGGTATGATATATGTTCCCTTTCAACAGTTGGATAGTGTATGATGTCATGTAATATGTAGGCAGTGAATTAACAGACAACACCTAGGCAACTAGGTGTAACTACCATAGATTTAGATGGTGCAAACCATCACAAATTGTCTGGGCCATATAGTAGTATAGTGATACTTACGCAACTACACGTGCCATCTCTATGGTTAAGACATGTAGAATACCATGCAGTGTGAAGGGGAACATGAGCACAGCTGCACTTAGGCTATTACGCATAACACTTGCATACAAATTGAAACCTGCAGCACATATTTAAAAAAGCATTATTAAAGTTAGATAAAGAATATGCACATCACATTCAGTCTATGTACTGTAATATTCACAAATAATTTAAGTATGCATCTCTACTACTCCAAGTGGAATTTTTCGAAGATTTACTCATCTGTTGTGTTTTTATCCTTCATCTGTCATACTGTGAAACACATCCATAGATTATACTTATTTCTCAAAATCATCATCACTTTACAATGTTTGCAGATTAAGTCACATATTTCACAGAAACTGTTAGATGTCGCCTCTCTGCCTACATTATATGTTGTTTCTTGCTGGCAGTTTCACAAAATTAAGCCTCTTATGTCCGAACTATTCCCCATTTCAATGTTTCCCAAGATCATTTTAGAAGGTCATGTCCAGATATTGCTACACTGCATCCCTTCATATTATGGTGTGGGTTGCTTCATTCTGAAACAAAACTTTCATTTTTTGATTGGTGTTATAGCTGCATGTTATACTCTAAACAAAAAGAAAAGGTTTGGGGGTGAGATATGTGTTGTATTTTCTGATATATATTGCTATACAGTCTTATGACTACTTTTGACATTGCTCTTCTAAACAATGCGAGCTGAAGAGCTTCAGTCTAGTAGCTGTGGGTCTAATTACATTATTGCTTGAAGAGTTGATTATGTCTCTGTTGCTATAGTATTGGCCATGTCTGCCTCAGAAACTTAGCCGTAAGTTTGCAACTTGTGGAGGACAGTGGTCAGACATTATCCTGATGTTCAGCAGACAGACGGTCTAGATGGGCTACTGGTACATACAGACATTGCAGCTTTGCAGCTAGGAAATACTCTTGCCCACACTGGATACTCCTGCTACAAGAATGTTAATAGTTCCCACATACTTAGCTCATCTTCAGAGTTTGATCATGTTGACTTGACAGCTGACTTACATTATGCACTTCCTCAGATGGTAGCTGTGCCTGCCTCATTATCATTGCAGCAGGTAGTGCAAGTATAAGTAGTGGTGATGCCTTGGCATAGCATGCAAGGACTGTTGTAGTGAAAAGCTAAAGCTACATGTCTGAGCAGTGGCAGCACTGCATGGAACAGACTGCATTATGGAGCATCTCGCTCATAACAATGATGTGCAGCCACAATGGCAGGATGAAGACTGTACGCCATGATGCTGCTACAGATGAGCAGGTGTAAATGACTAATACTAAACTTTTCATGCTGTTCAGAGAAGTTCTTACTTTAAAAGTCTAAGAGCTGGTGCAGACCACTGTCACATGCTGCATTAGGATGTTTCTCTCTTTCACTCCCAAGACTGGGCACTTACTAGTTGCCTATCACATGGTCCTAACTCATGGCCACACCAGGCAGCATCTTCCACACAACTGCCACAATTAGTACATGAAAGACCACCATCTGCAGTTGCTGTGCCATACAGCCTATTTAGGGATACTGCTCACTAAATTCATTGCACAACACATATACGGCAGTAGCCATGTATTCCACCAGCTCAGAGTGGCACTCAGGTTATACAGATGTGGCATGGTACAGACCAGGGGAATGCAGACAGGGACTGTTAGAGTGATAGAGACAACTATTGCTGTAATGCAACAAGCAGGGGTTTCATGTGGGTCTGCAGTCGTCTTCTGTTCTGACTAACCCCTGATGTTTGTCTAGTCATTGCTTGATGATGACACGATTGTACTTATAGAGTCCATGCCAATCTAATGAAAAGCAATATACTGAGAGTTATAACACTGAATATAAAGTGCTGAAATGACAAAATATTTAAATCCAACCACCTACTTCCTTACAAGTGAAGAGCACAGGACCCCCCCCCCCCCATACACATTTCATCTAATTTCTAAGTTTCAATAATATCAAAGTGATATTACTAGGCTCAAAATCTGGCAGTTTGCACAGTGGATTAAGAAGCTGCTAATGAGCAGTTTCCTGTAGTCCTGTGGTTCAGGGTTTGATTCTTTCAGCCTCCATTGCCTAACTGTGTGATCCTGAGCAAGTCATTTAGTCAGTGCTCCTGGGCTGAGTCTTATAAAGGTCTATGGAGATTAGTGGTCTTCCATAGTTCAATAAAATAAAATAGTTTAACATTTCAGGATTTTGTCTTAAATATAATGACTTTCAGTACACTACTATTCAATAAGTTGTCATGTGCCCATGCTTATTTACATAATTAATAAAAGTTTGACTTAGGTTCATAGGTTCATAGAACCTAGAAAACATTTGCCTTTTTTCTGTTTGAATGTACTACTGTTAAGTAAAATGTAGAAAAAGGTACAGATAACAATATTTTCAAGATTTTGACCATGGTGGTGATTTATGGTTGGGTTTTGGTGATACCCTGGAACATGCCACTATCATATTGCAAATGATGCAGTGTATTTAGCTCATTTTATTCCAATTACATATTCTTCTGACTGCATTTGAAGCTGCCCCAAAACACTATCAGCATTGTCACTGTACCCACCTCATCAACTGCTTCCAGCCATTTGAGGGACATACCATAGTTATTTGCTAAGGAAGGTTCCCTTTTGGATCTCTAGATTACTGCAAATCCCAAAGCGACAATTTAAAGGTGCTCCGTCTGGTACGGGAGCTTCTCAGCTGGACTTGTGAGTAGACTACAGTTTGTACTACACAAGACACACATCTGTGACATTCATTTATTCATTGCTCAGACAGTAACATGCTCCTACAGTTACTTCTTATTACCAAAGCTCTCACCAAGCTACAATAACATATATAACCCATCCTCACATAAGCTCTTACTGACTTATAGTTCAGTTTAATTTATTTTCATTTGTTGTTCCGGATTTTTTGTTTGTTTTTTGACTTATAGCCATCCTCAGATGTTTTTCTATGACTGTTCAATATTACTTTCCACCACTTCTCTGCCATTACATTTTCATGTATGATCTTTCTTTACACAGGGGAGGTTACATGTTTATCAGTTCTTTGTAGACTAAGGCACAGCTATATTATGTACAAAATGCTGCTAGAAGAACTGATTATTCACAAAAATGAAATCTCTCACTGGTCAAAAATAATGTTGCTTGGAAACACTATGGTTTACATCCATAAGAGAGAATACAGATCTCTGCTGAACTCTTTGCCTTCTATTTGTAAAGCAAATCAAACTTTCAGGACAGGATGCACTTGCCTTTATGGCAGGCAGGGAAGTAGTCATTGGGAACTGGATGCTGACAAACTGTAAGAAGGGTTGCAGATGCAAAGACCATTACTGTAAATGGGGAACATAGGCAGGGGGCTTCAAACTGCTATCAGATTTGATGGGTGTATTTGGAGACTAAGATAATTGTCAAGTTGCTGGTTAGCAGACAAAGGGGGTCTTCCTTTGCCAATAGGGTGAGGAGCAGGTTAGATTTCTGGTTACAGCCAGATAGACAGCTCTGATCAATACCAAGCCTTGGAGGACATTGTGGGAAATGAGGTGGCAGGCAAGGGGGTGGCACATTGCCGTAGGCAGACTAGCTTTTTGACTTGTTTAATTGTAGCAATGTTAACAGAGCAGACAGTGTGCTGACAGCAGAATGCTAAAAGCAGAGATCACCCCTATGCATGTTTGATGGACCTATTCTACAGGGGCAGCATTTTGCTAGGGTGACAGGACTGCATACCCATGTATCAATATTCTCCATGATAGGCTTTACATCTTCCGCACATCGAAAGCAAACAGTTTGCTCTGGCAGTATACGTTCATGAATCTCAGCAATAAAGCATGTCTGGTAAGACAGAAAACACATACTTTTCCAATAAAACTTGCAATGCTGGCAGTTAATAGACATGCCCTGGGATTCATGAAGCTTGTGCCAGATGCAGGCGTAGCGTTGGCGATCTAACACCAAATATGGCCGCCGAGCGATTCAGGTACAAGCTGTTTCCACGTGCACTACCTGCGTATGCCACGCCCACACAGCTCTTGGTGCATGCATGCTAATCACCCCATGCGCAGCAGCGTAGCATGCAAATGAAGGTATATAACGATTCAGGAAGTGGTGCAGGAGTAGTGTAAACATGCAGAAATGTAAACCAAAAAAACAGTTTACATTTTTCAAACATAAAATCGAAGCCATGACAGTGGACCAAACTCTCGTATTATACTGTTAATATATGCCAATGGCTAAATATATAGCCATTGGCATAAAACAACATGCACAAAATATGAAAAAGAACATTTAATATTATGCCCACACTAACGCGAAGTTAAAGCGCAGGGCATCGGTGCGCAAAGGGGATGGCAAGGAATATACAAAAATATCGAATAAAACTGCAATGAAACACATATCACGATTTCCCCATAATAGTCAATAGCAGGCATGCTACACCATACTCATGGCGCAAGGGTTGCTAAGGGGCAGTGACATTGTTATGCACAGTAGCTAGGCATTAGTAGGCAATGCCATTCAAATGAGAGGAGAAATACTGAATAGCAGATTTCCAGCTGGTGTAACAATGCACAAAACAGGGGAGAGTTATAACACCGAGGTTAGCCCTTGAGATAAAAATGACATCAAGAGAGGGGTGTGTCACCATTGCTGTAAGCACATTGGAGCATTGCTAACCTGGTTTGCCTGTTGCTAAGCAAAGCTGCAGGATAGGGGTGTGTTGAAGTAGCCATAGCTAGGCTTATCTGACAGCACATAAGGTAACCGAATGTGCATGTGAACGTGGATGAAAACGCACTGTAAACCCGGTAAACGGCTGTGCGTGGTGTGCACCACAGCAGAAACAGGTAGGATATGGGAAAAAGATAAGGAAATGCTGCAGCATGGAAATAGGAGTACAAATGAGTAAGTAACACCTAGGAACCCACAGTGGGCCATTGACAACAGCAAACAAGGCTGCTAGCAGCTACCTGCAGAACAGGAAAGGGGTGGTGCCGTACTGCAAAGAAAACAACAGAACAAAGCAAAATTGCAGTAGAACAGCTACAAAACACATTTCGCAACACATTCCTGGGTAGGGAAAGTACAAAACAAGAGAGCCGGCAGCTGGATGCATGCATGTCAATGGGAGCGGATTCGGGTTGAAAAGTGAAATAAAGAGCAACAGATTAATCACGGCAGGCAAGCATAATTTAACACCAAAGGCCCCACAATTGCAGTACTTACTGTAAAACCCATACTTAATATACCCTGCAGCTGGATTTGCACATACACACGCGATGACATCAGCAGCATCCAAAGCACAATAGTATAAGGTGTGAAAGCACCTAACACACACTTGTGTATTCCCAAACACTCTGCACCATCGGTGTAAACAGATGGGGAACTTTTAAAATGTACATGGTAGGGGCTGCCATAGCTTTGATTCATCAGCATGTGTTGGAGACTGAAGGAGGTGTGGAGGATGATGCTGACAACCACCTCAGGCACAGGAGGAGGAGAATAGTGTTCAGACCAAGGGTAACCTACCAGGGGCTAAATGATCTGGAGATAGTAGAGCATTACAGGGTGGACAGGGACACCATACAGCAACTTGTTGAGCTGTGCCGGCCATGCCTCAGAGCGAGAAATAATGGAGGGGAACACATCCCAGTGGACACGGAGGTATGTGTAAGCTTGAGAATACTAGCCACAGGCACCTTCCAAAGGCCAACTGGGGATATCATGGGGGTCTCACAGGCATCAGCATCCAGAGTACTCCACCAGTTCCTGGATGCCATATTACCACATGCCGATGAGCACATATACCTCCCCCGAATGCAGGAGGAGTTGGCCAACAATATGCGTCTCTTCCACCATGTGGCAGAATACTCTGAGGTACTGGGTGCAATAGACTGCACGTACATATACATCAAATCACTACCCTGTGAGCAGGGTAGGCACATAAACCGCAAGGGATACCCCTCCATCAACTGCCAGGTCATGTGCAATGCCCATGGCATTATCATGGATGTGTGCACTGGCAGCCCTGGAAGCTATCACAACTCCCACATCTGGCATGTCTCACAGCTGTATCAGGTATTTGCCAGGGGGACATCCCATATGGCTACCTGGTGGGGGATGCTGGCTATGCACTGGAACCGTGGATGATGACTCCCATCAGAAATACACACAAACCCATGCAAGAACACCATAATGAGGCACACGCACAAACTACAATCATCATAGAGCGTGTGTTTGGGATGCTGAAATCACAATTTTGTTGCTTGGACATATCTGGTGGATCCTTGCAGTACTCCCCAGGCACGTGTGCCCACATCTTCATAGTATGTGCCATGCTACACAATATGATCCTGTGGAAACAGCTGCACCAGGGACAGAATGGTGAAGGCCCTCAGAGCCCACCACCATTGCCAAGGGCCCCACAGGCACAGAGGTACTCAGACCATGAACACCCTTAGCCAGCCCCAGGAGGCAGATGGAGACATGCCCAGTATGCTCATGCCTTGGCAAAGAGGGAACATATAGCATACACACTGACAGTGTAGGCACCCATGGACTGACACCCTTCTCCACCTGCACACACAGTAAACATGGATGGCAGACACACAAGACCACCTGAAAATTGTCATGTATAGGTCGCCTACTGTGTGCATCCTACAGAGGCAGCCCTCAACTATTGCACACACAACCACTATTGGCACAAGGTAAGTCAACACCTGAACAGTAACTTAAGCTATCAGCATGTGCTGATACTGTATGCATAGGTTCATAGGTACATAGGTAGATATGTGGCTAACTGCCCGAGGCCATTCATACACCTAGCTGAAATGTGTCAGCTGCATCACCCCATTGATTAACTAACTGTCCCTCTGTGGAGCAGAGCCAATTGTGGGATCCCTGGGGTGTACCCACTGTTCCCCATCCAGTCTGCAATGTGTCCCTGGAGAGTTAGTGAGGGGCTCTGTATATTGTAATCAGGGATGTAGTTCCAAAGCATGGGGAGTACCTGTGACAAGAATCTGTCACTCCAGCATCTTCCAGTTATGGTTGTGGCAAGGTTTAGCTCATTACAGTGTGTGGCTCACTGTGACATGGATTCCCATAGGTGGAGCATATCCATTAAGCCTGACTTGGACATGTCTTTGTTGGGCAGCAAAGATCATCTCTAAGTAAATGAGATGCCACTGAGTAATGGAAGAGTTCATGCAGTCTGACAGCATAGGACACATGTCTGAGGCCAATAATGCTCTTGGCGAGGTATGTTCATAGACTATCCAGCTGTCGGATGTGTCTTCTGAGGTACATCCCAAATGGGCTATCATACTCGATGATGGGATTGATGAGTGATGAGTAAAGGGTCACAATAACCTCAGTATGTCTAGATGTGAACCCTTAAGTAATCAGATGGCCTACATAGATGGATGGCCTAAGTACTTTGGAGATGTTATTGGCAAAGGAGAGATCACTATCTAATGTAGTCCCCACATACCCATTACCTTGTCTGTATTAAAGTGACTGCCACTCATGTGTTAATATGTGGGTGTTTAGTTTTCCCAACATGGAATGACCATGCAATTCATGGCCTTTAGCTGGAGGCCATGACTGTGAAATCCTGTGTTGGTCTATGTGAGGCCCCTTGAAGGATGTCTGTGACAGCTGGACTGTCATTTATGGCCCCCAGTTTGCAGTAATTGCCAAACACTGTCTGCTGTAGTCCACCTTTGTTTGCCTGTACCTCTGAGCAGTAAGGGTCCCAGGACTGAGTCCTGTGGGACACCAGTTGTGACTGGTTAAGAGTTGGACCTGGAAGCTGCAAGAGTTACCATGTGGGTTCTGTGTGTAAGCTGTTGGCAACCCAACCTTTGATGTATGGGTGTATGTACTGGCGGAATGGTGTCATAATCCTTAGCGAGGTCCAGGTAGTATGTGCAAACTACCACACCCCACACCTAAAGTCTAGGTGACTGTAAGGCGTCAAATAGGTTCAGTAGCATGATCTGCACTCATCAAGAAGACCTGGATTGGGTCGAGTGTCTGGAGGTTCCCAATGTGTCTGTTAATGAGTTCCATGATGATGCACCCCATAGCCTTGCAGACCAGGCTAGTCAGGCTTATAGGGCAATAGTTCCCAGGGTCTGTTGTGGTGCCACCTTTGTGAAGTGGGATCACTGTTGCTGTGCACCACTCTGTGGGTATGTAGCTTGTAGGGAGTCTGTGTTTGAACAGTGTGCTTAGGTGAGAGGTTAGTTCATTTGGAGCTCATGTAAGACACAGCCTGGAACACTGTCCGGTCCCATTGAGGCTGTATTTGTGGCTTTGGATAGGGCTGTTTTATCCTGTGTGTTGGTGATTGCTGGGGCCGTACATTCTCCTGGTATGGTTTAGGCTGTTTAGGGGTTGAGAGGGGTGTGAAGTTTGCACTGAACATGTCTGCCAAAATGCTGGCAATATCAGTCAGTTCAGTGTATATTGTGCCAGTCTGCACCAACTCTGAGCAGATCTGAGAGTTCCCACTTAGATTTTTGACATAGCTAAAGAACACTTTGTGGTTGTCTGTAGGGTCCTTGGGAAATTGTCTTTTGAAGCTAGCTGTGGATGATATCACGAGGGATTGTAGTTTCTTGCTGATACTGATCAGGAATGTCTGTCCTTCTAGGGATTTCACTCTTATCTGTACTAGTTACCTCCTACTATTGTAGAGCCTGTGTATGGCAGGGGTCCACCAGACCGGTTTCCTGTTCTTGGAGGAATGGGTCTAGGTTAGACTTGGGATAGCATGATCCATGCATTCCTGCAGATGATCATAGAGTGCCTTTGTATAGGTTTCAGCATCTTGGACAGCATTGTCCATTGGTGTGGGGGCTGTGAACCGTTCCACCTCAGGCATAAGCAACATGAAGTCTGCTTTGGAAAAGATTTCCATTGTGGTTTCCTTGTTTGGGATTGTGGGCGGAATCTGAATATCCAGAGTGATTAGTCTATGGTCTGATCTAACCAGTGAAGGGTTGATGTCGGGTGTGGAACACCAGTCGCCCATGTTGGTGATGACCAGGTCCAATAATACCATGAACAAGCTTCTTGTCACTAAAAAGAAGAAAATATCTAGGGATATCAATGATTATGCAAATAATCAAGCATACCCTAAGCCTCCAACTAGTGTCCAAACAAGTGTTAATGATAACAACCGACAAGGGAATGATTTAGTTGAAAATTCTAACTCTGTTCATACCAATGGTAATTCTTCAAATGAACAAAGGCAACCCTTAAGGAGGAGTCCAAGGTTTAGTAATAACAATAATAATAACAATAATGGGAACAATGGAGGACATAATGGCCCTCATAATGATGGACAAAATAATTTGACTGATAATATGCAAGGTACAGACGTTCAGAATCAACAGGTTTTTCGGACGGTTATGAATGGCCAGAGGAACAAGCGTCAGTCAACCTTTCAGCAGAACACTTCAAGGAACAGGAGATGAACACGCAGGAGATAGTCCTTAATCAAGACTTTGGTATCAAACCCCGTTTATACAAAAGTAATGATGGTGAATTTGTCATATACAATTATACAGCGCTGGACATTCAACAAGACATGGTTGATTTTTTATCAAAGGATTTAACTTTTGTCCCTGGAAGAAGTATGGACATTGTTAAAACAATTATTGATTTAAAAATTTTTGTCCGGAAGCTTAATCTTAATTTGTTGATGGGGAATAATTCCAGTACAGTCAAAACCTTACGGGTCTCTAGTTTATTTAATCCACCTCTCCATCCTGGTTTGAACAATCTTGAAAAGATGTGCGAAGTTGATTTATGGGCTATTAAGAATCAAGTAATATACAAGCACCATAAGTCTAAATGTAATTTATCAACTTTAGAGTACGACTTTGTTAATTTGCTGAAAGATTGCAACATTAGGGTAACAAAGCCAGATAAGGGGGGTGGCTTGGTATTCATGGACCATTGTGTCTATGTTGATTACATGACCAAGCATCTTAATACCTCCTCTTATATTCAGGTCACTTTGAATGAAGTTAACGTGGCACATAAGAGAATTAAAGGAATATTAGACGACTTGTTTTTAGAAGGTTCAATTGATACTGATATGTATCAGTACTTGTCTATGATCGCCCCCAGAAGACCTGCTTTGTTCAGTTCTCCTAAATTACATAAAGCAATAATTGCCCCCCCTTTTAGACCCATAGTTGATGGAAGAGAGTCAATCACTTATGCATGCGCTAAATTTATTGATAGCGTGTTAAAACCATTTATTGAAAGCGAGCCGCAGATCTGTAAGGATTCGTGGAGCTTTCTGGACAGTTTAAATAAATTGGAATACTCAGCTGAAGTACTTTTTTTGACAATAGATGTCAAAGATTTGTACACAGTAATACCCCAGGTAACAGGTATGAATTGGGTTAGAGAATTTATGTATTCAAAAAAGGCTAGTGATAATACTATCTACCTAATAGAGGCATTATTACAAATCGTGCTGACCAACAACTTCATGGTGTTTGAGGGACAATTTTATCTACAAAAATCAGGGGTTGCAATGGGCTCTCCTTGTGGGGGTTGCTTTGCCAATGCCGTTATGGCATATTGGGAAACCAACATGTTGTTCAAGGATGAGTCATTTCAAAAATATGTCACCTGGTACACAAGGTACCAGGATGACATTTTTTGTATTTGGAAAGGGTACAAGTCGCTTATTCCTGCATTTATTACTAAGATTACACGGTTTACCAAATTTTTGGAATTTACCTATAATGTAGGGGAAACCGAAATTAATTATCTTGACATCCTTCTGATTAATGACAGGAAGAATGGTAGATTCAAGAGTTTAATTTACAGAAAACCCATGTATTCAAATACCTTTTTACTTTTCACAAGCAATCACCCGTATCATCAGAAAAAGGCAGTGGTAAAAGGACAAATTGTGAGGGCAGCTCGAATGATCACAGATGCATGTGACTATGATTCAGAATGTGATCGGTTAAAAAGAATGTTTATTCATAGAGGGTACCCCAATAGTTTGATCACCAGTATTATCAGGGAGGTTACTTCCAAACATATTGGAGGTTATTTTACCCCTTTATTAAGTAATTACATTCATCGGGTTAATGTAGTTCCAGAGGATTGTGCATTAGGAGGAGATGATTCAGGTTCAATTAAAACTGTTGGTAATAAAGGGTATCATACTAGTTTTTTATGTACATACTCCTTTGATTACCAGCTAATTAAGGAGGTTTTGAATAAAAATTGGGATACTATCAGAAATGATGATACCTTGTCTAAAATATTGGGAAGGGATCCAAAAATCACCTATAGGAGAGGTCAAAATTTAAAATCGATGTTAGAAAAGAGAAAGAAGTCAAGCTCTAACAGGGTTCCTGGCATGTTTAAATGTGGCTTTTGTGCTCAGTGTAAGTATATTAAGGTGGGTAACAAAATTTCTATCAATAACAAAATATATAAGGTTACCAGTTATTATAATTGTGAAACTAAGAGTGTCACATATGCCGCATTGTGTAATCTCTGTAATGCCTTCTATATTGGAAAAACCGAACGAAAATTAAAACAAAGAATCTATGAGCATCAATATGCTATTATCAAAAAAGATGTCAACAATGCTCTGGCTAAGCATTGTGTTGAGCATGATGGACATGAGTGCAAATTTGTAATTTTACAACATAGAGAAGTTGACATTCGGGGTGGAGCCTGGCAGTTACAATTGGAAATAGACAAACTCATGTGGCAGATAAGAACTAGGGCACACATCTTTCCTGGTATTAATGATAGTTTATCTATCAAATGTGTGTTGCGGTGGCTTTCTTTACAAAGATGACAAGTATTTGTTATACTCATATTTATTCATTTTCATTGACATCAACTTTAGTTTAATTATTACATGCGTTTTGAGGTGCCTCTGTACAAATAGATTATAAGCATCTATCAGATTTGATTCATATTTATGGTAATTAGTAACATCATAGTAGTAATTTTTTATTAGGGTAATATATTTGATATGTTGAAGCTTTTCATGCTAATTTGTGAATTTAATTAATTTTTTTACATAATTTTTTTTACATAATTTTTTATATGATGTATTATTCAATTAATTTTATATATTCTATTGAAATTGTAACATTCTTTACTATTTCCCTTTTGACATATTTAATTAATTTAATAAATTTAGTAGTGACGTTTATAAATTATTTTTATTTTTATTTATTTTTATTAATTTTTATTAATTTGTATGTCTAATGGTTGGTTTAGTAGGAATGTATTGTCAGAAGTTTTAATTCGACTGGTAGTTTTTGTGTTATTTAACTAACACATTTCTTTAAGGTTGCCATGGAAAACTGTAGCTGAAATGCACATTTATTTGATTGGTCATTTGATTGCTACTAAACATTTATAAATGTTTTTGGGATTAATAACTCTTGTTTGTCTGAAGAAGGTGGAGTATTATCTTCGCTGAAAGTGCTAACTTTCATTAAATACTTTTTCTTATTTTAAGTTGTCGGCTCTCATAGTGTCAGGACCTGCATATTTCCCATTGTACCTGGAAATGCAGAATGTGGATCCAGGGACATGGTGGGTGATCTGTAGCAAGCTACAATTTGGATTGCAGTGTTGCCCGTTATCACTTGCACTTGGAAGATCTCTGATGCATCGTGCTGCTCCACTAACCTGGAGGTGTGAGTATCCTTGATGAATATGGATACACCCCCACCTTTTGTGTTCCAGTCCGGGTTCTGTGTATCCGTAAGGTGTGGTATGAGTTATAGCCTGGTGGTGCTGGGGTGCTCTCTGGAGCCTTAAACCGGGTGTCTGTTACTGCACAGATATCGATGTTCTCCATACTGAGGAGTGCCTCGAGTGTGCGCAATGTGAGGTTTAGACTTCTGGCGTTGAGTAGCAATACCCTCAGTTTCTGGTTACATGTGCTATGTATGGTGGTGGGTTTGTCTTATGAGCCTTGCCTAAAAGTCCACCTTGCCTAATATCCACCTCTCTACTATTGTTTGCAATCAATGACAGCTATGCATGTGTATATGTTCTGCAAATGTGTACTGACCCTTGTTACAGGGCTGTGCCAAATGGCTATGTGCACACCTACATAGAGTGGATTTTGACAGTAGAGACACACTGGTTGAATGTGTAGGTTTGTGTAGCTTAACCTCTCATTGCCAGACTAACAGCTGCTTGGAAATATGTTGACAGTACTGGTAATGAAATAAGGTGCATATCATCTTTAACTCCAGTGTGACATCTGCAGTAGTCATGTAAGATGTAGGAAACTGCTGCCCATGTGTAATAGCAGCTTCATAGATGATGGTGTACACTATCTGATTATATCCTGATCATGTCGATAGTGGCAGCAGAGTCTATTGATATCTGACTCTGTGTGGGGAGTGGGTGTCTGTGCCCAACAGAGCTCATGGTTCTGCTGGGTATGTGTGTTTATGCCCAGACAAGGATACAGCCCTGTTCACACTTGCATCATTTGTAATCAACTATCAGGATGTGATGTAGCCCGCAGAAGAGGAATGCTACTAAAGGTAGCTACCATGTTCCTGTAATAGCTAGTGTTGCCACATCCATAACTCAGATATTTACATGTGAGCATCACTATCTAAAACATCTTCATAAGCAGTAAGTATACTAAATACAGTACACAGTACTTGTAGTACTGAATGCTCATACAGGCATGTCCACTATTCAGCTACTTGTGTTTACTAATGTCAGCTTTGTGTATGTGGCCATCCTGGGGGAATGCAATCTCTATATCATGTACACTGCCAAACCCGCCTAACACCGCACCCCACACATTGTCTGGGATGCAGATACAGAGGTGATCTTGGAGGCAGTCCATACTACACCCATGACTGGACTAGACAGTCAAGAGGTGTAGGTTAACACATGCATCTTATCACCGCAACCAACACATACTCTTACCTGAACACAGTAAGGACACACACACATTCCACCAGATATCACACACATCCACAGAGGCCTGTAAGTGTCTGGCCAAGCAAGAGGCCTCCCAAGTTGGAATAGACAGACAACAGAATGATGACATGGTTCTCATAATTGTGTCACACCTCAGAACATGTGGGCGGAAACATGGCCAACAGTACTCATTTGTGAATGCAAACCCTAGCACTATGTTACACACCAAGCTATAAGAGGGCAAACATACTGTCAACTGCCTGTCTGCCATGATTAGCCATATACCCATACACTCCGCCCACCTTTAGAACTATACACATGTCACTGGCATATGCTATGTTGTTGTGCAGGACCTGTGATGCAGTAGCCTGGACTGCATGGAAATACATGTAGTAACTGTCAGGTCATGTAGCCCATGCGGGTATGTCCCAAGGCCTGGGTAATATTCTGCCAGTGGCCAGAATGATGCAGCAGTACAGGGACAAGGATTGTATTCCACAATCGCTACATTTACTGGTGTAATGCAAAGAGTATCCAGCATCTCTCTGCCTGAGATAACATGGTTGATAGACCATGATGCTTTGCCAGACTGGGTCTGCACCTGTCACCCCTGAGAATCTGGATACTGGCAACGACCCATGGATCCCCTATAGTGCTCTCATCATGCCAGGTTCAAGTGAAAGTCCACTGGTGCAGCAGGGACAGTCAAGAAATAAACTGTGGGTCTTGCCACTCAATGATACAAATCAGCTACTCAATATGAACTCACTGAAATCTGAAACATAGAAAATATATCTGTGCAGTGATTGAGATATGGTTCAATGCTTTGGAGAGCACCGCTGCATGACCATGTTATAACACATACCTCACCTCTTGGCCAACATCCTTTATTGGAACACATGGGCCACATGTGTGTCCAACGTCCTGAGGGATATGTAAACCCCCACACAAGTTGCACTTGCACAACGTAAGATGCATTATGCTGAGCAACTACTTTTGTGCCAAAGTGTAATCCAAATTGCACCTTGTGACAGATCATCCACCATGCCTCAGAAATCCCAACTGTCATTGTGCTGTAATGGGGAATACCAGCTGTGAGACAGGATATCATAATCATGGCCACTCAGCTATCCCATTATGAACCGGGAAGACTCATCATGTACCAACACATGTGCTCAGTGCATGTTAGATGTCATCAACACCAATGACCTGGATCACCATAGTCACACCAACAGGGCTAAAAGTATGCCACACATGGTCAGTCTTCAAAGCAAATGTTATGCTCCTTAAGAGCAAAGTGGTGGTTGTCATGGCACCCATGCAGATGTACAATGCATGTGCAAATGCTGGGTCCTACACAAATGCACTTTAGGCACTCACATATGTGCAGTGATTGTGCCATTGAAACAGAAAGAGGATTCAAACAAACACAACCATTAAGGCAAACCGGTGGTACCCTGCCTTAAACTCTATCACAGAAGGTAGTAACTGTTGCAAGGGTCAATACACATGAGTGGAAGTTGATCCATGGTCAGCCTCAGTAAGATGCAGATACACCATATAATGCCACGCAAAGCTACTGTGAAACTACTCATCCACATATTATGAGGCCAAACACAGAGGATTCCATAGCTGTGTCATGAAACATAATGGCAACAACAACACCTGCTGTGCTTCACAGCACTATGGCATGAGAGGTACTGCACCTATGGAAATAGCACCTGTTCAGCCAGATAGGGTCTTGGATAACATAAACACACTGCCCCCCCAACAGGTACACATTCATATATTCATGTACACTACAGAGCCCCTGTAATAACAACTATGCAGGTACAAGCTGCACTCTCAAATGCCATACATACAAGCTGCATGGGACCTGTCCACATTCCAGGATATCCTACACAAATGTCAAAACAATCTGCTCCCTACATAAACATCTTGTACAACCATAGCTTCATGTCAGGCTGTGTAGACACTCAGTGGTGCACAGCAACAGTCATCTGTTAATGCTGTCAATATCCGAGGGACCCTAGTATGTGTACAGCTGACCTGGTTACAAACAGTGGTATCATTGCATTGCATAACACATAATGTAACTGTGTCAGTACATGGGTACTCTGCACAGTTGTTGTAGAGCTAGGTACAGTCCACCAGTCAAAGGATACTTGGTGTTGTTCCATTACATTTCATACCACATGTATGGATGTGTGGTGGTGGTCTGACGGCATGGTGGTGTCTGAGGATTACATCCTAGGATGCAGCTTTTGACACTGGGGCCTGCACCTGGCTCATCTGTGATGATATATGTTGGAGTACTGGTTTGTACATGTGAGTAGCCATTATGAATGTGGGGACACCACCACCTGGAGTGGTCTGTACCAGTGTTATGGCCCACATGTCTGGTTCTGAGTTATATAGTGGTAATGTGCACAACAGTGCCGTCAGCCAGGTGTTCCCCACTGCACAGATGTCAGTATTCCCCACTGTAGGTTCAACAGTGAGCAGCTGTGATTACGACAGCAACACATCTAGCACTAGTTAGCATAAGCATACAATGCAATTGTCTTCTAGGTGTCAGGATGTTATCCTGTGTTTAGGTCATTTGCCTTAGAATGGCACTATATGGGCAAATGCGAATGAGGTATTATCAACACTCCCTTGAATCATGGATGCATGTGATCTGTGACAAAGGCTTGTCTTCTGTCAGTCATGTCATCCCAGACTGACAGACACTGGACAACCTTCTTAATTACAACAGGACATTGGCTCACTGTGTTGGTCAAGCAGTTGCCATTTCTAGCATGAAATCACTGCGAGTGGTAGTATTGTGCTTGTTATAGACTGATACATCTAAGGTGTCAGACAGCAGCAGGTGTTGTGTAGATGATCAGTGTCAGACACATGTAGTGCAGCATTCCTGCTAACAATGACAACTACTAACACCGGAGACCATTACAACATGTTATGTGTGTCTAACTGTATGAGCATGGCCACTGTGGCCTTCCGTGTTTAGAATCAGAGTGCATCCTAAACAGCTCTGTGCTACTAAGTGTATGAGCAGTATAACCTTGTGTATTTGGACTCATAGTGCATTCCAAACAGCCCTGTACTACTAAGTGAGTGAGCATGCCCACTGACACCTTGTGTATGTTATGTGCTACTATGTGCATGAGCATGGCAATTGTAACCCTGTATAGTGATAGTAGTCGTCCATTCCACAGAAGAGCATATTCCTGTTTGGGATGGAATCCTACATTAAACACATAGGTTCACAGCTATGTACATCGTAACTGTCAGCATCCCTGTTGATGTCCACAATCCCAGAAAATCATGATAACTTCCTTGGAATGTGTAATCTCTGTGGAGCAACTTGTAACTGCGTAGTACTGTAATAGTGATCTGTAGATAGGCAGGTGTTCAGCAGGGACAGTCAAGAAATAAACTGTGGGTCTTGCCACTCAATGATACAAATCAGGTACTCAATATGGACTCACAGAGATCTGAAACATAGAAAATATATCTGTGCAGTGATTGAGATATGGTTCAATGCTTTGGAGAGCACCCCTGCATGACCATGTTATAACACATACCTCACCTCTTGGCCAACATCCTTTATTGGAACACATGGGCCACATGTGTGTCCAACGTCCTGAGGGATATGTAAACCCCCACACAAGTTGCACTTGCACAACGTAAGATGCATTATGCTGAGCAACTACTTTTGTGCCAAAGTGTAATCCAAATTGCACCTTGTGACAGATCATCCACCATGCCTCAGAAATCCCAACTGTCATTGTGCTGTAATGGGGAATACCAGCTGTGAGACAGGATATCATAATCATGGCCACTCAGCTATCCCATTATGAACCGGGAAGACTCATCATGTACCAACACATGTGCTCAATGCATGTTAGATGTCATCAACACCAATGACTTGGATCACCATAGTCACACCAACAGGGCTAACAGTATGCCACACATGGTCAGTCTTCAAAGCAAATGTTATGCTCCTTAAGAGTGAAGTGGTGGTTGTCATGGCACCCATGCAGATGTACAATGCATGTGCAAATGCTGGGTCCTACACAAATGCACTTTAGGCACTCACATATGTGCAGTGATTGTGCCATTGAAACAGAAAGAGGATTCAAACAAACACAACCATTAAGGCAAACCGGTGGTACCCTGCCTTAAACTCTATCACAGAAGGTAGTAACTGTTGCAAGGGTCAATACACATGAGTGGAAGTTGATCCATGGTCAGCCTCAGTAAGATGCAGATACACCATATAATGCCACGCAAAGCTACTGTGAAACTACTCATCCACATATTATGAGGCCAAACACAGAGGATTCCATAGCTGTGTCATGAAACATAATGGCAACAACAACACCTGCTGTGCTTCACAGCACTATGGCTTGAGAGGTACTGCACCTATGGAAATAGCACCTGTTCAGCCAGATAGGGTCTTGGATAACATAAACACACTGCCCCCCCCAACAGGTACACATTCATATATTCATGTACACTACAGAGCCCCTGTAATAACAACTATGCAGGTACAAGCTGCACTCTCAAATGCCATACATACAAGCTGCATGGGACCTGTCCATATTCCAGGATATCCTACACAAATGTCAAAACAATCTGCTCCCTACATAAACATCTTGTACAACCATAGCTTCATGTCAGGCTGTGTAGACACTCAGTGGTGCACAGCAACAATCATCTGTTAATGCTGTCAATATCCGAGGGACCCTAGTATGTGTACAGCTGACCTGGTTACAAACAGTGGTATCATTGCATTGCATAACACATAATGTAACTGTGTCAGTACATGGGTACTCTGCACAGTTGTTGTAGAGCTAGGTACAGTCCACCAGTCAAAGGATACTTGGTGTTGTTCCATTACATGTCATACCACATGTATGGATGTGTGTTGGTGGTCTGAGGGCATGGTGGTGTCTGAGGATTACATCCTAGGATGTAGCTTTTGACACTGGGACCTGCACCTGGCTCATCTGTGATGATATATGTTGGAGTACTGGTTTGTACATGTGAGTAGCCATTATGAATGTGGGGACACCACCACCTGGAGTGGTCTGTACCAGTGTTATGGCCCACATGTCTGGTTCTGAGTTATATAGTGGTAATGTGCACAACAGTGCCGTCAGCCAGGTGTTCCCCACTGCACAGATGTCAGTATTCCCCACTGTAGGTTCAACAGTGAGCAGCTGTGATTACGACAGCAACACATCTAGCAATAGTTAGCATAAGCATACAATGCAATTGTCTTCTAGGTGTCAGGATGTTATCCTGTGTTTAGGTCATTTGCCTTAGAATGGCACTATATGGGCAAATGCGAATGAGGTATTATCAACACTCCCTTGAATCATGGATGCATGTGATCTGTGACAAAGGCTTGTCTTCTGTCAGTCATGTCATCCCAGACTGACAGACACTGGACAACCTTCTTAATTACAACAGGACATTGGCTCAATGTGTTGGTCAAGCAGTTGCCATTTCTAGTATGAAATCACTGCGAGTGGTAGTATTGTGCTTGTTATAGACTGATACATCTAAGGTGTCAGACAGCAGCAGGTGTTGTGTAGATGATCAGTGTCAGATACATGTAGTGCAGCATTCCTGCTAACAATGACAACTACTAACACCGGAGACCATTACAACATGTTATGTGCGTCTAACTGTATGAGCATGGCCACTGTGGCCTTCCGTGTTTAGAATCAGAGTGCATCCTAAACAGCCCTGTGCTACTAAGTGTATGAGCAGTATAACCTTGTGTATTTGGACTCATAGTGCATTCCAAACAGCCCTGTACTACTAAGTGAGTGAGCATGCCCACTGACACCTTGTGTATGTTATGTGCTACTATGTGTATGAGCATGGCAATTGTAACCCTGTATAGTGATAGTAGTCGTCCATTCCACAGAAGAGCATATTCCTGTTTGGGATGTAATCCTACATTAAACACATAGGTTCACAGCTATGTACATCGTAACTGTCAGCATCCCTGTTGATGTCCACAATCCTATAACATCATGATAACTTCCTTGGAATGTGTAATCTCTGTGGAGCAACTTGTAACTGCGTAGTACTGTAATACTGATCTGTAGATAGGCAGGTGTTCTGCTCCCATCACTTGTGTGTGTGTGTGTGTGTGTGTGTGTGTGTGTGTGTGTGTGTGTGTGTGTGTGTGTGTGTGTGTGTGTGTGTGTGTGTGTGTGTCCATCTGCCGGTGAACAGAACAATGCTTTTTAGAGTACTCACACTCCATACGATTCCTATACGCAGTTTTGGAAAGGCTGATGATGGCACCCATCTAGGAATACTCCTCTGGGATTAATGTGACCCAGTAATCTCAGTAGCATGTTCTGTAACTGCATAATTCTGTAGTTTGATAAAGTAGTTATGTCAGTGTTCTAATCCCAGAATACCGAGTGTGTGTGTGTGTGTGTGTGTGTGTGTGTGTGTGTGTGTGTCTGTCTGCCAGTGGACAGAACAATGCTTTTTAGAGTACTCACACTCCATACGATTAATATACTCAACTTTGGCAAGGCTGGTGATGTCACCCACCTAGGAGTACACCTCTGGGATTGATGTGACACAGTAATCTCGATAGCGCGTTCTGTAACTGCATAATGCTGTAGTGTGATAAAGTCGTTAGGTTGGTGTTCTAATCCCAGACATACCAAGTGTGTATCCGTGTGCCGGTGAACAGAACAAAGCTTTTTAGAGTACTCACACTCCGTACGATTCCTATACTCAACTTTGGCAAGGACGATGGTGTCACCCACCTAGGAATACAACTCTGGGATTGATGTGACCCAGTAATCTCGATAGCGCGTTCTGTAACTGCGTAATGCTGTAGTGGGATAAAGTAGTTAGGTCGGTGTTCTAATCTCAGACATGCTGAGTGTGAGTGTGTGTGTGTCCATCTGCCGGTGGACAAAACAATGCTTTTGAGAGTACTCACACTCCCTATGATTCCTATACTCAACTTTGGCAAGGCTGATGATGTCACCCACCTAGGAATACACCTCTGGGATTGATGTGACCCAGTAATCTCGATAGCACGTTCTGTAACTGTGTAATGCTGTAGTGTGATAAAGTAGTCAGGTAGGTGTTCTATTCCAAGGCATAGCAGGTGTGTGTGTCAGTCATTTCCAATGTATTAATGGCTGTGAGTGGCTAGCCAGTGGATGTGTTGAGGAGCATGTTTGTTGTTTCCCTATATAGTGGCCATAAATGTCACAATCAGCTAAGAGACTGGGTTGGCAAGACATACACATACATTTGGCAATAGGCCTGGTGAGTAATGTCAACAACCCTAATATTACCCTGAATACAGTCTGAACCCGTATGTCACACAGAAACACACTTGCCTTGGGATTAACACCAGTACATAATACACGAGTTGCTGGTGGTTTCCTTTTCATTCTTGTCTAATGCTTTGTTGTTACAAGGTTTGTTCTTGAGATATGTATACTATATCTATGTATGTGTGTGTATATATATATATATATATATATATATATATATATATGGACATTAACACAAATACATCTACATGATGGAATACATGTCCTATACTGTTGAATGCCTGTGCTGGATGATATGTATGCGATAACATCCGATGTATGTATATCTGCCATGGCTTAGTGGTATAGCACATTGTCTGTGGTGTGCAGGATCCTGGTTTCTTTGTTGCTGAGCAGAACAAGGGCCGTTGAACAGGGTGTGAGTAAGGCACTTTTAAGCAGTTGTGTGTGGGTTTGCATGACGGTAAGCAGTGGTTAGTTTTGGAAAGGCACAGTATGGGTCATGTAACTATGCATTAGCAGGCAATCCTATGCAAATGAGGTAAAGGATAGTGAATCCCGGTTATCCCCAGGGTGTGAGGCAGGTCCCAAGAGTGCATGTGTATAGATATCCGGGTGCAGGACTCAGATATGGGTGACATCATGGGGGTGTGTGTCAGGCATACTGTATGTGGATTGGAGCCCTGTGGCTTGGTATTGCTCCTAGCTTAGCACGGCTAAGCTTAGGGGTCTGTCTATACCTGCCTAGTGCAATTGGGAGGGACAACAGCAGTAGGAGAGTAATCAAGGTGAACTAGCTGAGCTGACAGATGATATGTATCAGAATCAGCTGATTACAGGGGAAGCAGACCAGCCCAGCCCAGAACACTACTATAAACTAAGCAAACACCTTCCCCTCTGGTTTTTCCACACTCAACACCACCGGTGTATACATGCAGGGAAATTTTAACAAACAAACCTACAAAATGAGAAGGGCTGCAGCAGGCAACATAGACCATGTGCAAGAGGCTGAGGGTGGTGAAGATGTGAATGCTGCCGAACAACCCTCAGTGAGAAGACAGAGAAGAGTGTACAGACTCAAGGTAACCTTCCAGGGGCTACATGAGCTGGAGATAGTGGAGTGCTATAGGGTGGACAAATACCTCCTACAGCAGATTGTTGAGCTGTGCCGGCCACAACTGACACATCAAACAGGCCAAGGGGAACCCATCCCAGTGGATACCAAGATATGTGTAGGCCTAGGTATACTAGCCACAGGTACCTCCCAAAGCACAACTGGGTATATCATGGGGATCTCACAGGCATCAGCATCTGGAGTATTCCAACAGTTCCTGGATGCCATGTCAGCACATGCCAGTGAGCACGTATATTTCCTCAACACACATGAGGTGTTGACCAGCAATATGCGTCTCTTCCACCAAATAGCAGACTACCCTGGGGTAGTGGGTGCTATAGCCTACACACACTTATGCATCAAAGCACCACCCAGTGAGCAGGGTAGGGCCTACATCAACCGCAGGGGCATCCCCTCCATCAACTCCCAGGTCGTATGTGATGCCCAGGACATTATAATGAATGTGTGTGCTGGCTGCCCTGGAAGCTAAGACAATTCAGAAATATGGCATCTGACGCAGCTGTACCACAGCTTTGCCAATATGGACATCCCCTATGGTCACCTAGTGGGGGATGCTGGGTACTCACTGGAGCCATGGCTGATGACACCCATCAGAAATGCACACACACCTGAACAACAATGCCATAATGAGGCACACGCACAGGCCAGACCTATAATAGAGCGTGTGTTTGGGATGCTCAGGTCACGGTTCTGGTGTCTGGACACATCTGGTGGAGTCTTGCAGTATTCACCAGTTAGATGCACCCAAATTGTTATGGTATGTGCTATGCTACACAATATGATCCTGCGGAAACAGCTGCATCAGGAACAGCAAGGGGCAGGGCCACACAGCCCCCCACCAATGCCAAGGCCTGTACAGGCACAGAGTGACTCAGAAGTGGAACAACCTGAGCCTGACCCAGTAGGCAGAATGAGGCATGCCCAGTATGACCTGGCCTTGGCAAAGAAGCATCGCATAGCATATGCACTGACACAGTAGGGACCCAGGGAATGTCACCATCTCCGACTCACACAGACAGTAAAAGGGATGCTAAACATGACACTACCTGTGCTCAGCCATGTATAGGGAGTGTACTATGTGCATCCGACATAGGCAGCCCTCCAGCACCATCCTCAAGTATGGCACACCCTCAAGGTAAGTCAATCAACCTATCAATTGCCAAATGTAGTAGAATGTGTTGGTACCTGTAGCTATGTTATGGATGTGAGCATGCAAGGGAAATGGGTGGCCGAATGTTAAGGCAGCAGACAGTAGACACCCATAGTGGCACCATGACATATGTAACACATACTGCAGTCACCATAGTAGCCAGTACTACACAGGGTGACAAACCCACTGCAGGTAATGGGCTGAGCGTCATGTGTGTCCATAAGACCCACACAAGTCTCAACCAGCTGGACAGGTGTAGACCGACACAAAGAAATGCTGTACTATGGCCTCTGAATGTGCCCTATGGGTAACCCCTCCCACAGACCCACACAGACAGTCTACAGCAGGCCAGGCAGTTGGATGTAGGTTGTGAAGGCTAGGAAGTCAGAAACTAATAAGTTGGTAATTAAAGCTAAGATCTGTAGTACACTGGCATGCCTCTAGCCAGCACAGTGGGTAAGACTACACACTAAAATGGAGTACCTGACATACCAGTACAGTACTAGCAAATGTGTGCAAGTGTCAGGTGTGCTCCACATCCAATGTACACTTATAGCAACAGTCAGGTGTGTCCCCCCTCGCTCCTGTATAGGAATGTAGATACAGTCAGGTGTCCCCCCCCGCTATGCAGAAATGTAGCAACAGTCAATGCCACATGACTGATCGATGGATACCTTGCAGACACAGCATGCTACCTGCTGGTGTACAACACAAAGGTCAGCACCACAGTGCAGACTACCTGGACATGTAACACAGGCGATACAAACACATGAAGGCCATGTCTGCAAACACCAGTGGTCCGGACATATCTGGTGGTCGTAGTTCTTAGTGCAGACACATGTCAGTATGCACCACACCTGCCTTGCACACACAGTGGATAGGAATACAGGCATATATGTAAGGACAACACAATATAATATGTCTAAGGTAGACAGACATAGATGTGTAGAAGAGGGTGACCGTGACAAGGAGCCATCCATGCCTGTCCCATCCAGCACACAGCCAAAGGGCCCCAAACACATTAGGTGCAGATGTTATTCACTGCAGATACTAGCCACCTGTATCTGTCAGCATGTCAGACTATGTAGTGCACGTTCCAGCTGTGCAACATTACTGTACAATTAAGTAGTTATCTAGTAGCTGTATACACATAACTGTGACATATGGCCCCATGTGCATCCGTATGTGGCATGTAAACCTCTACATGACTGGGTTATGGCCCATGCACACACTGCCCTCCCAATAGCAGTATTATGACAAGCCTGCTGAGGTCATCCATTATGAAATACACCTTTGGGAGAGCTTTAACTCAGCAATTTCCATGGCGCGTCCCATAACTGCATACTGCTGTAGTGTTATACTAGTTAGGTAGTAGTTCTAACCCCAGACTTGCCAATTGTGTGTGTGTGTGTGTGTGTGTGTGTGTGTGTGTGTGTGTGTGTGTGTGTGTGTGTGTGTGTGTGTGTGTGTGTGTGTGTGTCCATTTGCCTGAGGACAGACCAATGCTTTTAGAGTACTCACACTCTGTACAAGTGATATACTCACCTTTGGCAATCCTGCTGATGTCACACACCTAGAAATACACCTCTAGGACTGCTGTAACCCGGTATTCTCCATAGCGGGTAATGTAAATACGTATTGCTGCAGTATGATACACTAGGTATGTAGGGGTTCGAATCCAGGACATGGCAGGTGTGTGTGTTTGACTGTCAGAGCCTGTGTGGGGATGGCTTTGAGTGTCTAACCACTGGACATGTTGGGGAACAGATCTTGTAGTTTTCATATATGGTGTCCATCTTATGACACTGCCCACCTCACGAGGTGTACCGATGTCAGTCAGCCACGGGACTGTGTTGGCAAGCCATACCCCTGCATCTGGCAAAAAGGCTGGTGAACAAAGTATGCAACCCTACTAGTACCCGGTATATGTCCTGAGCCTATGTGTCATACACAAACACACTTACCTAGGATATCCTGCTATCTTGCTAGTACCATGCACATTGATGACAGATAGTAGGCATGTTGTGATTGCAATGGGCTGCAGAGGACATGGCATCCTGTACAGTGGTACAATAGGCACATAATTGCGGACAATGTGCCTTCACTATGTTCCCCACTGGATGCTTGCAACATATGTGGTGCCATCAAATGTGATCCACAGAGACCATACACTGCCGTACACATGTGCAGTGTATGGACTGATACCACTGACACCAGGGAATACCTGTATCATGCTATCAATGCAGGTGCAGGGTCGACCTGCTGACTATAAGCAGGTTTCGCCACAACAGACCAGTATTGGCATATCAGAGGATAACAGTCTGTGTACACAACATGTGCCTGCCATACCAGGTACACCTGTACATGTCACTGTACAGTGTTGTGGGACATGCACATCCCAGGCAATGTCTATGTCAAGCACTATCAAACACAGACATGACATGCATTGCAAAGCTATGGCCATACACAATGGTATCCAGGATGTCAGGGCAGTTCATGCAGTACCCATCTGTTTGGGACACTGCAGACACTACACCTCTGTACCACACTGCACACCATTATCTGGTGGTGTGATGCCAATGATTACCCCTCACCCAGCCTTGTACAGCCATCTTGCACAGACAACCACTACACACCCATGAAGCAATGCATGCATGCATGTCAGTACTGGTATCTTGTGTCTGCGTGTGGGTTATGATGCTGCCAACCACAGTCACTCCCAGTATAACCCCCATTGGCATACCAACAGATGTCAAATACATTCACATGCCCTATCCCATAGAACCTCCAGATATCCCCAGTGGTGCATGTAGTACCTGTGCATTACTGCAGTGTGGCAAACTAAGTAGTTAGGGAGTATATTTGTGGTCCTGGCAAAGAGTGTCAATGTGTGTCCATTAGAGAGTGTGGTTGTGGTGACAATGGCATTCGTTCACATGGACAGCCATGTGTGCTACACCTAATGTATGTCTACTATATCTATGTTGCACATGTCTCTCACCAACACATATATATGTTCGTATAGCACAGCAACAAGTCGGCTTTGTGGAACATGTAGTAACTGCATGCACTTGCAATAGTAATGACTAGTAGGCCAGGGGTTTGACCCCTCTACTGGTAGGTGTGTGACAGATGATGCTTAGGTTTTAGTCTCTAAGCCCTTCTCTGATGTACATTTTCTGTCCCTCCCACACGCTCTCTGGTGGATGTGGAGGTGTACACCTGCTCAGCAGCAGCATGTGTATTGTAAATGATGGACATGATCAGGTGATGGCATCTGCATCTATTGCAGTCCTCCTCAAGCTGATTGCATGTTGAACAACTGTGATGATGTTCCCATAGCCATTTGCATGATGAACACAGTACAATATCTAGGAACATCATGTTGGTGTTTGGCCATGACAGTCGCTGCGAGTGGTACCTGGATGTGGTGTTTGGAAACGGCATCACAGATGATACCTGGATGTTCCTCAAACATCATACACAGTGGGAAATACCTAAAGACAGGAGGGTGATGTGCCAGGCATGACTACAGCATGTAAGTGTAGCTATGCTTCATTGAGACTACTGCCTATTTAACATGTGTGTGGTAATAGCTATTTTGCATGTTTTATAACAGACATGACAGTGCTCTGTTCGTGAGGGACCCCCATCTGTAGGGCCATCTGTGGACTGGTCAGTGTGTGGAACCATTGGTTTCCTGTGTTACACACTGAACACACATCTGTGCACAGCAGGAGCATAGTGTGAGGATTGCTGCCAGTATATGGTGATAGGGATGTGTTACTGCCATTGCATCCCTGACTGACATATGTCACATGACACAGTGGCATGACAGACACTGTCTGGGGTACTCAGTGGCAAGCCAATAATGGGCCACTGTTCATAGCTGCAGTCACACATCTTCTACACTTTGTACAGATGTCATGCAGTATATATGCATGTGTTGTGGTCCCTCTGCAAATGTATACCATCTGTTGTGTTGGGTTGATGGTCATATCAATGCATACTGTTGTAAGTAATCCTGAATGCTGTTGTCTATTACTAAGCCTTATCTGTGTTTAAACTGCAGCACCATAGGCTGTATGGGTTTGGAGGTCCCGGCAGAACCTCCTGTCCCACTTCAGCTGACCATGGCACCGGGCACCAGCCCACCTGGGCCCAGCCTTGGACCCCAAACTCTGTTGGCTCTGCACCACCTTCTGGTGGTACCACCACTGAGGATGGGGACTGTCCCCCCAGGAGATTGGCCAGACGGGAATATGTCCGCTGTTGTGCGGTCCCAGATGTGGTGTATTGGGGGCTCAATAAGGGGTTCCATGGTCAGATACGCAAGCTCAAGGGCGGAGTGTCACATTTACACGGTGAGGTCACTCCTCCTCGACAGCCCCCAGCACTGCCTCCTTTGCAGCTGTTTTGGTGCAGTGGTGGCTGCCCATGACTGGGGACCTCTGTCCCACTGTTCCCATGGCCTTGTGAATGCCGAACACCCCTCCCCATCCGAGGTGTATCCCCCCACATGTGTCATATACTGACCCTGTATGCTGTCTTGTGTGTGATCCTACCGTATCTATCCTCCACGTGCATACCTACTCTCCTTCCCCCACATCCCACTCTCACCCTACCGA
>NC_056738.1:475798539-475814937 GCF_019279795.1 Protopterus annectens
TTCCCGATAATGCACATGGGGAGACATGCATCATGGTCAGGAGTTTAATCCCGGGTTGTAGGCTATGCAGGACTGGCTGGAGGCTGAGCAGGGTTGCGGACAACTACTGCTAATGCAACTTGTGTCCGGATGTCTACGGGGCTGGACATCGTGTTGTGCCACCCAGTCTAATCTTTAGAACAGACACTTATCCCATGAGGGATATCCAAAAATTGTGGACACCAATGACTCCCATTCTTTTGGCTTTATGAAAATGAGGGAGGGTTATACATGCATGGGATACCTAGTTTGCAAGCTTGAGACTGCCTAGGGTGAGACTGCATACTAGATGTGAGTAGGGGGCACTATGTGCAGATATGGCTGGCCCAAGCTAGCAGCCCAAGTATGGGTGGTTTTGGTGGATGTTCAGCAAGGGGGGGGGGGTGTGCTGTGGAGGGGATGATGGGTATTCAAGTATGTATCCAGGTGTGTAGGGGTTGGATGGCTCAGTTTAGGCCAGACCATTATGTGGGTGTGAGCCGGTACCATTTCTGTACATGTGTATCACACATTTTAATGTTCATATGTTTGTGGGATTGTGTTCTGAATTATGGCCTGTCAGGTTGTATTAGGGATGTGAATGCATGTTCTTTGGTTTCCTTTTTGATTCACCCACTGCTCCCTCGTACACCTCCAGTTGACCTATTGTACACCCGACCCAGTCTCCCCTTGGCAAATTATTACATTACCCGTCACCCACCCCCAAATTCCACAAACATACCATCCATCCCTTCTCTGTTTGCTGGCCCATGGCACAGACATCAGTACACATTGCGTACTCTACATATCTCTGGTACCAATATGATTGTGAGGACAACCCTAGCATATTTGGTTTTCCACATGCTGTACTTCACGCACATAGGTACACGCAAATACTTATCTTTCATGACATGGTAGGTTGACCTGGGTAATACCCATTCATCTTTGGGCAGTCCAGACAAGGATGACTCAGACCGTGAATGGCCAGTTATTGAACGAATGCTCTGACCATTGGTAGGGTTGCCACCTTTTCAAATGGCCAAAGTGGGAAATTTTTGGGACACACATCAGATTTTACAGGCTGACACATACCCACGGTCAGTACAAAGGCTAGAACTTAACTTTTTTGCCTACATAATAGCTTATTCTTGTAGCATTTTAGTAGCTTATTCTGTTTCTTATAACATTTAGGTATTTTAGATACAAAATAACTGTGTTATGCAACTATTACATACAATATAGGACATAATTATGTCCTACAATCTCAGGACATTTGCCATTGTTAATATTTTTTGTCAGGACACAACTGCCCAAAGAGGGACTGTCCCTTGCAAAGTGGGACAGGTGGTAACCCTAACCATTGGGCTAGGCTTAGCAAAGGGCAGCGGCATGCAAACACGCTGCATTTTGCTTCCACTTCGTATAAAAATCAACACTACAATGAAATACAGATACGGGTTTTAAATGTCATTGTTCGAGGGATGGGGGCTCAAAATTCAGCTATGTGCTTTTGTGTTTACTCCTGTGATTTAATTTTGGGGTTTGCGGAACTCTCTTGTATGCTTTGCATACATTTTAGTATCCATGGACATTGACAGGAGTGATTACTATTAGAGGCATGCTGTACTAGTCAGCATTTTAGGTTGCGCGACTATAGCTGACATGCAGTGCTTAAACACACCCACTGCACTTGCGCACATTTCCTGTGCGGCAGTGCACCTTCAGTAATATGCATATGGTGCTGCTGCGTCAACTCTATGCCGCACGGTTGGTGCAAGGCTAACGCCATCCTTGCGCCGAGCTTCATGAATCCCGGGGATTTCTGTATCTGGAGACACGTACAATATTAAGTCTATTCAGAATAATTTTCTGTATGGCTCGGAGAAAATGAATATCCATTTCCAATGATTTTTCTTTTGCAGATTATATTTCTATTCCACCTTGGAATGCTTTGCCACTTGATGCAACCTACATGAGGAAATATGGTTACATTACTAGTTTGATTTCATGTGGCCTCGCAGCATATTTCTCTTTAATTTCATGTCAGTGTTCCCATTTTATAATATCCAATCTCCAGATTGGCATTTTGGAAGATGCTGAAACAGCTGTCTGAAAATAACAGTTCTCAAGAAACACCATATTATACAAATATCTGTAGATTTCTTTGTTCATTATTTTGCACATGCGTTGCAGATTACTTCTGGCTGTGTGCTTTTCCATGGAAACTCTTGTTTTGTTACAGGCCCCTTTTATGACTAAATTCACAGATGTTTCTACGGGAAAATGCACAGATGTATTTCTTCATATATTCATAAATCCATTTTCCACATTTCTTTCTGCTACTGACAGGGATCCAGCTTATTCCTATTGTTGTAAACATTGAAAATTGCTGTATTTCCTGTGTGCTTTTAAATCTTGTCTTCAGGTCAGGAATATTTAATGGCAGTTTATCTGTGTTAATATTTATATTACACAACTCAGGGTCTAATTATTCTTCCTGAAGTATAATTTGTTTTAACCAGCATTTTGCTTCTCAGTGAACTCTTGCTGAAGGACAACTTACTGTAGAAAGACAATTATGGGAACCACATACAACAACCAATAATACTAGAATCAATTACAAAACGATGATACCAGGGAGTAAATGTTCCTTACCAAAAAAACAGCAGCAACATTTTAATGTAAAATAAAGATGTTAAAGGAGCAAGCAAAGATTGCAAATACTCAACAACATATAAATTCCTTCCATACAAGTATCGAAGACAGGAACAGTCCAAACTGGAATAAAAACTCAGTTTATTCGTGCACTGGTAAGCGCTTTCACCCCTACGGGCTTTCTCAGACCATTAAAACTTGAAAGAGAAGAGCAATTCTACTTTTATACTTCCACAGTATACCAATTAAACAACTGATCAATCCAACTTGTAGCTAATTCATTAAATTTCATTAAAGTGGTATTCTCACTAAAAGAATCTCACACTGAAAGACTAAAAATATAGCCTACTACTTACAAATATATGATAATTTAAAAACATAAAATACATTAACTACATTCCCCGGGATTCATGAAGCTCGGCGCAAGGCCGGCGTAAGGTCTGCGCCGGCGGTGCAGTGAATAGCCGGCGTAGTAGCGCCATATGCATATTAATGAGAGTGCACCGCAACCACAGACACGTGCGTAGTGTACGTGAGCGAGCCCAAGTAGGATGCGTCCATAGGCGTGGCTAAGCCGGCATGCGGTGAGCAACCTAACGTGCTGACTGCCACGGTCCGCCCATAATAGTAATGGCAGCAGCCAGGGCCCGTGCAGAATGAAACGCACGTAGAGTATGCAACATAGTACCCGTCCCAACTAAACGGAGAAGCAAATACAACCCACGAAGGCCTAAGTGTACCCGTCCAACGAGCAAAGGATACGCATAAGACCGCGTTTGTCCCGCAATGCACCGTCAGTGGTTATACTCAGAGAAGGTGTACAGCAGCATGTCAGCGCGCCGCACCGACATAGGAGTAGCGACTAAGGTCACCACCTGTCCCACTTTGGGAGGGGCAGTCCCTCTATGGGCAGTCGTGTCCCGAAGAAAAATATTAAAAATGGCAAATGTGCTAAGATTGTAGGACATAATGATATCCCGTATTTAATGTAATGGTAGCATGAATTGGTTATTTCTGTAACTGAAATACCTAAATGTCACAAGAAACAGAATAAGCAACCAAACTGCCACAACAATAAGCTTTTATTTAGGCAAACAAGTGAAGTTCTATGCTATATAGTGACCGTGTGTATGTGTCGGCCTGTAAAGTCAGATGTGAGTCCCGGAAATATCCCACCTTGGCAACTGGAAAAGGTGGCAACCCCAGTAGCGACATGGGCATGGTCACCAGGGTTACCAGCTGTCCCAATGTGCCATGGACAGTCCCTGATTGGACAGTTGTGTCCCTGCCAAATTCGAAAAATGGAAAATGACCGGAGATCCCCTGGCAAAAATATTCCCGCAACATACATGTAATAGTAGCATAAAACATATAATTTGTATATGAAACACATACATGGCATAAGAAACTGAATAAGGAACCCAAATGCTAACAGAATAAGCGTATAGTATGGCAAACAAGTGAAGTTCTGTCAACAGCACTTGCCGTGGGTATGTGTTGTCCTGCAAAATCCGAAGTATCCACAAAACATGTCCCACTATGGGCATTGGAAAAGGTGCCAACCATAATGGTCACAAGCAGTAGTGAGAGTACATAGCCGGGTAGCTGTGTTGACATAACAACAGGAAGGAATCAGGATACCTTAAACACAGGCAAACATGTGCATAGCAACATATGCCACACCCAGCAACGTCTCTGTCGCATACACTGGATGGCGTATGTTGAAGTGTAATATCCAGAAGCAGAACGCATGCATTCAGATGTAATACACAATAGCCTCATTGTAGCACGTCAGTCCCACCCATGTACACCTGTGCACCCAAACCTGCTAGCATCCGTGTGCAGCTATACACCTACACACAATGTGCATACCTGAAATGTGGTAAGATGTTTGTGTTAGGCAATGCCACACGGGCAAATACGTACCCCACATGTCACCAACCCACCTCAGGTACAGATATGGAAATGGCTGCATGTGAATGTGTCTGCAGAATGTGTACATCCCGCATGTGGTATGTACCCGTCAAAACCATATAGGTTTGCATACGACATGGTGCACATAACTGTACACATGTGGACAAGTTGGGTTGTTGAACCACCGCATCGATGATTAGCCATGCAGAGAAGTCGATCACATATAGCGGAACACGTGCCTACCAAACAGGACATCCTAACAGGGTGCTACAGGCAAAGAAGGGGAAGGTGGGACATCACATGTGGAGAGTAGCGTTTCCGGATGGCCAAATACACACGGTCAAGGTAAAGGACGGAACCACATGCATATGGCCGGATGGATGTTGTTCGAAAAATATATATAGAAACACATATGAAGTGCCAGTTTAGACTCGAAATACTATATAATGCATTGAATTGTACCGTACAATATGGCACTAGAACTGATCCTGCATGTAACTGGTGAAGCTAAGCTGTAGTGTGATGGAATGCTGACCCTGGCAGTAACCACTACAGCAGGCTCATGTCTCTCACCATTAATTATCTGCTGGGTTACAGAACAATAAATTTTTGTACATGCATAACATCACCCCTTCCCCTGAGGAGGATGGCCTTGTGAGCTCTATCGAAGATAAGAGTACAACTCCTTACCAGAGAGACAAAGCAACGTATTAAGAAATTAACTGACTACTGTATCGGAACAGTCCAGGGTCCTTGAAACAGCTACAATCACAGAAGGACACTGTAATTGACCAGGTGCCTTGCAAGGCTGTGTTATTCTCATGGGAAAACATTTTAAAAGCACGACCTCAGCACCCACGTATGTATAGACTATTGCGGACCATAGTGATGGAAATGCCCTGTGACCGACCACGTCAGTAAGGTGGGCAAAAGCTGATTGTAAACATTATATAAAGAAATTGCTTACTGTATAGAGTCAGACAAAACTCTCATACTTGGACTGTATATTATTTTGCCTGCCTGTGTACACTACTAAAACGTTGTGAACCCGAGCCTCCTGTGTTATTGACTGTCACTTAGAAAAGCCTACTGATAACTACAGTCTGGTTTTAACAACTTATTTGACATTGTGATCCTTGTACTCCGGAATTCCCTTGGTAAGCTACAGGTCAGAGTGCATGGGTGGTTAGACATCTACGCAGGAGAATTTGCCTAAATGGTTCTTCATGAATGAAAAGACCTCCGACTGAATTGTTGTGTGTAAAGAGGCTGTCCACTGTCTGATCTGTGGCTGAAAAGCGGAAAACTGGATCCCAAGAAGAAAACGTGCAGCCTTAAACAGGAGGCTCAGGTAAGGAGTGTTTGCCTCTTTGTCTCTATTGTAGATCAGGGACCAGACTACATTGTGTTTCTGTTAACAGTTGTGATAGCGGTCAAGACCAATCCAAATAGTGTTAAATCTGGGCATAGGTCAGGGAACACACAGCAGAGTAAATAGTCATTGTAGACACTACAGTGGATACAGGAAGGAAATACCACGTGGTGCGAGAGAAGTGCGTAGCAGTCGTGTAGAGGATATGGGAGATTAGTGAACAAACAGATCATGTGATCCGCGTTTGACGGGTGACGTGAAGTATATGCAATCGCAGAGAGCACATAATGTGAGATATTCAGTAAAATGGGGTAATAAATATGACATTGATGGTATATTAGACAAAATATCGTTACTGAAACATTGTAATCCCTGAAAATGTGATGCACATGTTCTAGGGTAAACACCTGTCCCACCCTGTGAGGGACAGTCCCTCTTTGGCCAGTTGTGTCCTGCAAACAAACCGAACAAATGGCAAATGTCCTGATATCTCAGGACAAAGATTTCCCAGATATCTTTTCAAATGGTAGCATAAAACAGTAATGTTGTATCTGGAACAACAAAATATCATAATAAACAGAATAAGCAACTGAAATGCTACAACAATTGGTAGCTCTCCTGGCAAAAAGTGAAATCCTGTCCTATGTACTGGCCGTGGATATGCTTTTACCTGGCAAATTACATGTTCCGAACACTAATGTCCCACATTGTGCATTTGAAAAGGTGGCAGCCCTAAGATGTGCAGGCGACAAAACAGCGACAATTGGGTATCCGTCATGCACATAGGTGGATTGAGGTAGTGAACCGAAGGGAACAGAACACTACAAATGCGAAAGCATCATACATACATAGAAGATCATAATACAGTAGTAGCGACAGCCCCCCCACCCCCTACCACCTCCGATACCACATCCAGGATATGAAGCGGGAGGGCAGGCTAGTCCCCACACGTTATCCTGTGGCAACAGAGGTATCACAACGACCAAATGTAACAGAAGCTATTGAAACCACATCCCGAACTCGTAACATACCTAGGGACACTCGAGTAAGAAGACAGTCACTAGAACAGAGTGAGGATATCTGTCAATTAATTGAAGTACCGAACCCTCATGCAGGACAGGAAGGCCAGGACCCAACCCCCGTAGTGTATAGACTGTGGACATCAGAAGATATCTGTAAAGTCACAGAGGGAATACCCCATCTACTAAGTAATCGCTATTCACCATGCAATACCCCTGTATCTTCTGATCGGAAGACAAAGGGGGAATGGCGGATGGTACAGTATTTACAAGCTGTAAATCATGTAATAATACCTAGGGTACCGATGGTGCCAGACCCACACACAATATTGAACGCTATGAACACGCCACAGAAGTATCTTACCGTGGTACATATAAGCTATGCTCCCTTTGCAATACCTATACATCCAGATAGTCCGTATTGCTTTGCATTTACATTCAGAGTAACAGATACAGCCATACTCGGCTATCGCAGGGATACTGTGAAAGTACAACGATATTCCCACAGGAGATGGCTAGCTACATTCCGGTGTTTACTCCACCCGGGGCCAGTCAAGTTCTACTTTATGTGGATGATATTCTGCTTGCGGCCCCTACCCAGCAGCAATGTATGGAAGATACAATAGCATTATTGAGATATTTAGCAGAACAGGGACATAAAGTAAGCAAGCATAAATTGCAACTACAGAGAATACAGGCCAAGTACCTGGGATATGTGGTATCCAAGTAGGGTAGAACATTACATGACGATAGGAAGGTAGCAATGTCACAAGCACCCAAGGCAACTAACAAGAATGGAATGAAGTCCTTTCTGGGCCGACTAACATCTGTCAAACCTGGTTACCAAACAATGCTTTGGAATCCGCTGTATTGTCTGCCTTAATCTTTAATACACCTATGGCAGCACAACACATACTACACTGGATTACAGTAGCAGAAACAGCTTTCTGCAGACTAGAACGATTTATAGCTTAAACATCTGTATTAGGTCTCCCGAATAATCATAACACATGTTGTCAGACTGTAGATTGTAAGCGGAGATATATGACGTCAGTCTTGATGCAACAGCATGGAAGTAAGCAACGCTACATAGTTTACTACTCATTGCAGTTGGATACTGTGGCATGGTCAGTGCCACATTGTGTACAGGCAGTTGTTGTAGCACCCATGGCAGTACAGGCCCCGGCCTTAATGTTATTATACCACCCTCTCACTGTGAGAATGTCTCATGCAGTTGCGATCATTCGGCTGCAAGAGAAGATAGCATTCCTGACCCGTGCTAGACATTTGTCTTGTTTGACCATACCACTGAGTCAACCTCATATGGTGATTGAACGTTGTACAACATTAAACCTATCAACGTCACGTCCGACACCTGTGTATGGCACACCACACAGTTGCCTATACGAAATGGATGAAATAACTACACACAGACATGATATCACTGATATACCCTTAGATGATGCAGAGGTGACAGTTAATGTGTACGGATCATGTAGACAGAGTCCTACAGGAACGAATCAAGTAGGTTATGCAGTAGGTATTGATAATGAGATTGTAGACGCCCAACCCCTGCAGCATAACGTGTGTGCTCAAGCAGCAGAATAGATAGCTTTAACACGTGCTTGTACTCTAGCGAAAAACTGATGTGTGGACATTCATACCGGTAGTCAGTATGTTGTCTGTACAGTGCATGTTTATGAGCAGCAGTGGAAGAATAGGGGAATGATAACATCCACCGGTAAACCGATCAATCATGCGCAATTGATCTTGAATGCATTAGATTCCATTCAGTTACCCACTAAAGTAGCTAATTGTAAATGTGCAGCTCATAGAAAGCAACAGGATAACAGTAGGAAAGGTAAGGCACGATCTGATGCAGCTGCAAAACAAGCAGCCTCACAGTTGGAAAGTGTCTGTTTGAATGAGGAATGACAATCCTCAGACATCCTAGATGTAGAAATGTTACAAACAATGCAAACATCAACTACGAAAGCAGAAAAGCAGACGTGGGTATGACGAGGAGCAATCCTTGAAGACGGACTGTACTTATCCACAGTGAGAAAGCAAATATTAACGTCTAATGTAATCAGATATGCGGCTTTGTTGAGCCATGGGCAGAGCCATGTCTCAACAGGGGGGATGGTACAGTTGGTTAACAGAATACTCCTAACATACGGAATTAGGAACCACATACAAACATCATGAGCAGCGTGTCACATTTGCAGTAGACACCATGCACAGGGAGCATTTAAACCGAAGGGAGTGAGTTTACGTACACCACCATAACCGTACCGTACCATTTGTATGGAGTTCATACATCTGAATAAATGTGAAGGGAAGAAATACTGTTTAGTGATTACATATATATAATCAAAATGGGTAGAAGCATTCCCAACCATGAATCCGGATGCAGCAGCAGTGGCAAAGGTGCCAGTAAAATAAAGTATCCGTAGATCTGGCATACTCCTAAGAAGCTACAGTGACAATAGAACACATTTAGTGAACCAGACAATCACACAACTTGGGGGATTATTTTGTATTTCCATGAATATAGATTGCATGTACAACCCACAGTCAGCATGACTGGTGGCGCGGTACAGTGGGATCTCGAGAAATAAGTACAGGAGGTTGGTGGGTGACACCCAGACGAGTTTCATTTTCTGTTCACCTCTAGCATTGCTGAGCATGACAACAGTTCCAAATGTAAAGGGTTACACCCCCTTCGAAGTAGTATGTGGAATGGCATATCATGTGCCAGAGTGGATAGCTGTAATGCCTGCAGAGCCGGAGGTGGATGGCTCATTAGCAGGTGACATGAGAGGATTGTTAACCAATAACACTGTTTTGCAGTTAGTCTTTTACAGATAAAGAGCAAGCGAAGTCGGACGCATAGCTGACACCAGTATCCTGTGTGTATGTCACTGTTATCCAAAGAAGATACTTGTCAAGTGGAATGTGTGAAGGTCTGTACCAGGTACTGTTGGCAACGCCTACTGCAGTAACGTTTGCGGAGAGGTCATCCTGGGTTCACCTCACAGTTTTCAAACCGGTAAAGGATATCAAGTCTGATTTACATCTCGTAGCTGATATGCCATACAGACTGAATCACCCGGGCCAGACTGTATAACAATACAAAGCAACCCCAAAGACATTTGGTTTACTGTCTTACTGATCATACACCTATTAACCATGTTTGTGTTCAATTTACATTTGCTGGGACCATACCTGCATATAACTACACGGATACAAATAGTGATACGTGATGAACTGGCCCCAGAGTGGCTTCCAAACGTCAACACATACCTAGGCATGACGTGTGCATGTACAGACTATGAACATTTTAAATTGCTGTGTTTGTACTGCCATACCTACATCATATGGAGGACTTCCGATGTATGTTGTCCCCTTGGGGATAGATTGAGACTTGTGTATATTTACACTTTGATACAGGTTCTGTGAGATCACAGGACAAAGTGGCACTGTACTTACCTGTTACACAAAAAGTAATTGTTTGTTGTCATAAACATGATACCGTTCAAGTTGGTGGGAGTATTTGTAACATAACTGTGTCTTACAAATGTCATATAACAGCCAAAGATCACAGTACTACTTGTAGCACCATTCATGATCTGTATTGAAGCTTCATGAGAACAACGTGGAAGGATGTGCAGAAACATCCTGAATTGTAGAAACAGTCCTCTGTTATAGACAGGAAAATGTTACATGCAGAGTTAACCCGCATCAGTAGTAAAGAAGAATATTGTTATTTTGTTGGTGGGAAAGAAGCATATCAATGGTTACCTGAGAATTGGTCCGGCAGTTGTTATTTGGGTTATCTGGCTCCACTCACATGACATACTGCACAATTGCCTCTGGGTACGAAATGAACTATAACACATATAGCTCGAAGAACTGGGAACACAGTCGAGAAACCTACTAATCCAGTGGGTGAAATGGAAGCTGTTCTGAAAATGCATTCTTCTGCAAGAGATAAAGGAATATCGATTCATATGGACTTGAGTGACAGCGTCATAACCTGGCCTGGAACACTTCCAGCTTGTGGAGTACTGAAATCAATCAGGGAACACAGGAAGTCGTCAAGACCTGTCGGAGGAATGATCAATGTGACTTTTCGCTCTTGAACTTGTGACCGATGAACTGGATGCAATGAGAACTGTTGTGTCACAAAATGTAATAGCGCGACTGCACCCTGGCGAGAATTGGTAATGCGTCTTGGCGCTTATCAAAGAAGACCGCTGTGTCCAAGTACCACATAATAAGACCAAAATCAACGCCCACCCAGAGGTAATACAGCAGGTGTTATCTATGGCGGAACCAGGCCCAAACCCACTGACGAACCATTTCCACAAACCATTTGGTGGATGGGGTTCAGTCATACTGAATATCTTGATTGCCATTTGTGTTGTTCTGCTCATATTGGGAGCATGTGTCTGTTGGGATACTTTGCATGTAAGTATTAGTCAGGGACTCTGTCGACGTATCTGTAACCGAGACTATGTATCAAGAGCTGTAGTGGTATTTGTCAATACAAAATGAAATCCTTTCTGAAATGTACAACAAATTACTTGCCTAGTTAAACGTTCCAGAGAGGAAGAGGCTAGGAATGCAATAATGTTGTATATGTTCCTGGATAGAAGAGAAGCAATCAAAGGAGGGGGAATGTTAGCAAAATATATATTTAAACATATGTATGACGTGCTAGTTTAGAAGCAAATAGTGTATAATGCATATTATTCTAATTTACAAAATGGCAGTAGAGCTTATCATGCATATAATTGCCTGTAGTGTAGCTGCAGTGTGATTGAACCCTGACCCTGGCAGTAACCAGTGCAGCAGGTGTATGTCATTCAGCATTAGTCATCTGCTGGGTTAGAGAATAATAAATGTATGTACAGGTATATCTGTCATCCTTCCACTGAGTAGGATGGCCTTGTGAGCTCTATCTAACACAGAGTACAGCTGCTCACCAGAGAGACAAAGGAACCTAGTAGGAAATGAAGTGACGACCGGATCTGAACAGTGTTGTAACCGTGACAGAGCAGAATTTACCGAAGTACATTCTAATTGACTATGTGGCTCGCAAGGCTGTGCTATCCTCATGGGAAAACATTTAATAAGCATTACCTTAGCACTGTTGTAGGAATTCAATATTGTGGACTATAGTGATGTAAATGCCCTGTGCCTGACCACATCATTAATGTGTGCTAAAGATGATTGTAAACACAATACGCATACAGCTGTTACATGTATAGAGTAAAACAAATCTCTAAACTTGTACTGCATAGTTATTTGCCTCCTGGTGCACAGTAGTAAAACGTTGTTAATCTCAGCGTCCTGTGTTATTCACTGTCATTTTTAAAAGACAAATGAGTGTTACAGTCTGATTTAAACAACGTAATTGACAGATGTGTATGTTCTAGCATGGGAATAGGTCAAGGCAACCATCACAATCACCATGTGTACCACATACAAACAGCCAGTAACATGCAGTAGTACTGCATGAAGGCATACACGACTGTGGGAATAGTACAGGACATATGGCACGTGCCAAGTGCAGATGCATGACACAAACCCCAGGATGGGTGTCCCTGCAAAGAGGAACATGTGCCAACCACACCTCCCACAAATGTACCGGCAATAAAAACACATGCCAAACACATAGAAACACTACTGTCCAACACACAACTGCAACGGAGCCTGGTCAAACACCAACATGAAGCATGCACAAACAGGGACTTGTGTAATTGTTGCCTTAACACCCCCCCATAGGCTACAGAAGAATAGAATGGACATATGCATGTAATGTTGTGAAGGATGTGTGGTAGTCCTCAGTATGACAGTGTTAGGGACACAGATACACTGTCATCAACTGTAACGTATGTGCACCGTAGACAGCATACCTGCAAGTAATACAGAGGACAATCATGTGCCACAGACATATACACATGAGAAAGAGGATAGGGGATAGACAAGTGTAAATGTGACAAACTATGAATATAGGTTCATACGTCCATAGGTACAGGGTAGGCCATCGTCCCAGGTTCAGCCATAACCCTACACCATAGTTAGGATGACTTTGCCAACCTTCTGTGCTTGAGATAAAATACTTATGATATTGCTGTACCTCTGTCAAGCAGGGATAACGATGTAATCCCTGGCCTATACCTGCAATTCCCCATCCAATGGACAACATACCCGAACAAGGCTAGGAAGGATCTCTGTCTCACATGTACTGTGATGTACATCCACAGCATTGTGAGTGTCTGGGTGATATATGTGTCACTCAAACACATCCCATTAATGACCGTGACAAGGTTCATGTCACCTGCCCTTGTGGTTCTGAGGGATGCAGATACAGTAGGTGAAGCACACACATGACATATGGGTTGACATGGCCTCGTATGTCAGGCACAGGTCAACACTAAACAACAGGTATGTGACTGAATGGGGCAGGGGTCCTACAAGTGGGCCAGCATTACACAAAATGATGTCATCCTGCATCTGTACGACAATTAACCTATGAGGCCTTCCCAGCTGCTGTAGGTGTATGGACAGATACACTCCGAATGGGGCAATGTAGTAAATCATAGGTGTAACACGTAATAGGTACAAGGAGACAATGACCTACCCTGATGTAGATGTGAATCCCTGCACAAACAGGTGGGCAATGTAGAAGTCCCACGGAACCACGATAGCAACGTGTGTGTTGAACGAATGGTGACCGACAAACTCGGTCCCCTGATCCCTGCTAATCACCCCTGTGCTCAGTGGACAGCCACCTATATGCTGGATGGGGTTACCTAGTACTCCTCAACAGGTATGATGTTGCATTACTTCGCATTTAGCTGTGGGACATGTCCCTGACAGCAGATATGCATATCGGGGAGGCCCCTTTGAAGGATATCTGTGTCAGATGTCCATCCCACTATGGCACCTGTTTTGCAGTCATCTACAAACAATGTTGCCCATAACACCCCTGTGTGTGCCTGTACTGTGCAAATGTAGATGTATGAGAGGTGTGGACCCAGGGAAGGGACCCATGGGACACCACGTGTGACAGGCAGTAGGTCTGACATGCTGGCAGCAACTATGTCCGCGTGGGTTGTGTCACATAGACAGTTTACAACACATTCTGTGATGTACGTGTTCACATCCCAGCCAATGGGTTTATCAACGATACCTGAGGGGGGTAATGTGATGAAGGCCTTTGCCAGGTCGAGGTAGGCTGTATGGACTGCAAGACCCCCATCAATGGCCTCGGTGACTGTCCCGAAAATGTAAACCATGCTTTAAAGGCATGAACTGCCCCTGAACAAGACAAACCGTGTTGGATGCAAAGTATGCATGTCCCCAATGTGTTCATGTACGAGCTGCAGTATGATCCCTCCCCATGTCTTTGCAGATAGGTCTCCTCATGGTAATGGGACAGTAATAACCAGGGTCAGTGGAGGCATTGGCCCTGTGACGTGGGACTACAGTTGCCATGCGACACAACCTGGGTACGTTACCTGAGGTGAGGCTACAAACAAATAGTTGTCCTAACTGTGGGTCTAATTCCTCAATGAGATAGTGGAGTACACAGTCGGGTCACCAGCTGGTCTCATGGATGCTATGTCCACTACCCTGGAGAGAGCATGTCTCACCCGTGTGTCACAGAACATTTGGTGACCACAAACCGCTGGTACAGACATCTCGTCATGTGTGGGGGAGGGTGTGGAGATGTCCTCACCGAACTTGTCAGCCCGTATTTAGGCAATGTGTGTATGTTGAGTAAACACCACCTCTTTGTGAACCCAGTCAGAGCATATGTGGGAGTGACCTCCCAGGTGTCGAGCATAGCAAATTAAGTTGGTATGATTGTCAGCCAGGTCCATGTAGGTATATCTGTGGAATGTGCCCTGGATCATGGCATGACAGTGTGTAACTCTACACATATGATGACCAAGGGTGTCATACCTCACAAGGTGTCTGCACCACCTTGTAGTAGCCACCTCCTCTTGTTGTACAGCCTGTGTATGGTTGGGGTACACCACAATGGATGCTTGGCATTGGTACAATGAACCACAGATGGGTAAGGGAATGCCTGGTTCATGCAGTCCTGTAGGTACTGGTAGACGGCATATGTGATTGATGCAGTGGCTGCAGTACTGTCGACCACTGGCTCAGGGTCCTTAAAGGAGACCACAGTAGTGTGCAGAATTGTGAAGTCTGCCTCTGAGCAAGCAATGTGTATGGTAACTGGCAACACTCACAGCAACGGATGCCAATAGCAGAAGCCATTGTCCAAATAACATAGAGTAACATCGGCATGACATTATGTATTATCATACATGTATTGACATGTGTCTGCTAATTACAATTGCAAATGGCCGGTAAGACCGGGTAAAGTTCCCGTGATGTACCTAGTCTGGAGGTGTTGTTCCGACAATAACGTGGTGATACCTCCCAACCGTGACCTCTGGGGATTAATCAAAGTGGTTGTTAACCTGCAACATTGGATGTGCACTATTGGGTTCTGGTGTCGGGAAACATGGTTCCTGTAGCACGGCACAGTATGGGTAGTCAAGCAGACATCAGCGATTGTTGAACACACAGCATCAGTGAAACCCACTGCCCACAAGGACACAGTCCGACAAGCTCTACACTTTACATATGCACAGTGGTGTCCATTGTAGGACTCAAAAATTATTAAAGGACAGCGTGCCCTCGTATTTCATCACCTACGTGAACTGATTGTTGTCACCACATCACAGGTACACATATGCACCGCAATCGTCTTTAATGTTGATGATAGCTGTCCATGAAATGCAGCACATATGCACAGAAATACCCAGGGTACCGGGTCCATAGAACTGCGTCCACATCACAGTCCCGCACACATGAAGGATGTGTAATGGTTACTGCCGACTGTTGCAGTCAAGGGATCCTGGGTATGTAGACATAAGGTTCGGCGTCGTTTGGCAGGTAATCCTTTGTCCCGCCCCGTGGGAGGGATGTGGGCGTAGCACCTGCCTTACTCCCCACTAATAATGCAAAGCATCCACCGGAGAATGCTAAATGCAGGTGTGAAATGTGTACAGCCCTATACTAGTGTCCAGTAGGCGATTCTCATGGGGGAACCTCGGGGCAAAACCAAAGGGTTCCCCCGGGGGTTCCGGGAAAAAAACCTCAAAATTCCACATAAATTTAGCGCAAAATTCAAAAAAAAAAAAAATTTTTTTTTTTTAGGGAAAAATTTTAAAAATTTTTAAATGAAAATTTTCCTTTTTTGGTTAAAAAAAGGGGGAAATTAATTTTTTTAAAAAAATTTCCCCCTTTTAAAGGTTTCCCTTTTCCCCTTTTTGTTAAATTAAAAATCCCGGGGCCCTAAAAAAATTTCAACCATTTTCCTTTAAA
>NC_056738.1:475815437-475888716 GCF_019279795.1 Protopterus annectens
ACCGTGGCTGTCAGCACATTAGGTTGCTCACCTCATGCCGGCTTAGACACGCCTCCAGACGCATCCTACCTGGGCTCGCTCACGTACACTACGCACGTGTCTGTGATTCCGGTGCACTCTCATTAATATGTATGTGGCGCTACTGCGCCGGCTATTCCATGCACCGCCGGCGCAGGCCTTACGCCGGCCTTGCGCCGAGTTTTATGAATCCCGGGGCATAACTAATGTGTGAGACAGAAAATGATGTGGCTAGGAAAAAGATACCGCCACTGATCTGTCAGTCATTTTGCAAAGAACTATATGTCCATGGGCGCTCATTCAAGTTCCTAGTTTCTGATCTGTCTCTCCTTTATAACTTGCCTCCTTGATATTTCCTGCACCTGATTAGATAAAATACATTTTAGAAAATGCCTTTCATAGAACATTGTGCCTTGACACTCCTCTTATGTGTAGATGTTGTGCATTAACAATACAAATCAGTTTTTCATAAGTTTTGCACCAGCATTAAAGTCATATGGCTGTCTAGTAACACTAACTCCAAGATTTCTGGATTAATCACTTTGTCCTCAGCCTTTGAATTCAGTTGTCTTTTAAAGGATTCTAAGTTCTTATTTATTCCATAATATTACTAATCCTTTATTTAAAAGTGATGTAATTTTGGGTTTACTATCATAATTCTGATGCTTATCTTGTCGACATCACTACAGCAAACGTCAAGAGTCGAATGGTGACAATGTTGAACCCGACATTGTCGAAGTACAAATCTCAGCCCTGTCTCAACCCATGTTAAAGCCCGTTTGGAGGTCGAATTCAAGATGTACTTTCGGCAATGTCAGAATCCGACATTGTCACTTTCGCGCTTGGGAGTCAGGGATGCCAGCTTTCGACCGAATGCACTTCAGAATTATAATAATAAACTGTAATTTTGTCCTCATGACAACTAAATCAAACTTCATAACCTGATGTCTTCATGTTTAAACTATAGTTGCACATTTTTATATGCAAGATAGCTTGTAAATTAGTCATGAAAGACTCTGTAGTCAAATATTAATTTACCATGGATGTAATGATAGTGAACTGTCAAGTAAATTGAGGTATTTTCATCTATTATTTTAACTATAATATTTATAAAGTAAAATCCTCTCGGTGAATTTTTCTTTGTACTCTCCCAAGATGTTTCAAGTGACCTCCATTTTATATACAAAAAAATGTATTGTACTCTTCAGATTAAAAGATATGTTTGCATCTTGGATGCCTTCAGGTTTTATGTAATTTTGGACAGTGTTCTATTCTGATCAGTCTCTTTCTCCAGATAGGATTCCTTAGATTCAGTAGATGTTTAAATAACAAGCTGCAGAAGATCTTGAAAAAATGTTGCTTAACTCACCCCTGCTGAATATTGGTTGGAGGATACATGATTTTTGTTTTGGTTTGATTGATTTTGTAGAGTTTTTTTGTTTAGGTTTGATCAATATGTTAATGCTTGTATGTTAATAAGTTATTTTGGTTGTTTTGTCTACTGTTCAGTTTGATCACCAGACAGCTGACTTGAAAAGGTGAGATCAGAAATCTGTTAGCTTCAGCAATATAGTTGCCATGGGCCAAAATGATGGGGTTGAATAATAAATACTTCACTGCTATTTCTCCAACAGAGAAAGAATTGTAACAAATGAGTCTTTTCACATTGAAGATCTGATGATTTACATTTTTCACAAAAGCTGCTAGTATAGTTGTCAGCTATCTAGTACTATAATTCATCCACTAACGATGGTGAACATGGAGAATTATTGTTGCTCGTCTCTGAATTTACAGTATCTGTGATTGCCTCTCTGTGTCGTGAGTGAATTCTGCAAACCACAATTGATGAAAATATTCCTCATGTTTTCGACAAAACTGTACTCTTTCAAGTGGCTTAGTCAGACAAATGCTTCACTAGCCGTCAATAGTTTGGTAAGAATAACCTGTTTTTTTGGGATTTTTGTCTTGTTTCGTCTGATTCACAACTGAAGGAAACCTCCATGCACAGATAGGGTCAATTTTGTGGGAGTAAGTGACTGCTTTTGCACTGAAAATGGAAAGTCTGGATACTGTATGAAACACTGATGCCTATACCAGACCAGCTTTTAGGTGAAGCAGTGCAGATTATGCATAGTCACTTGTGGCATATAACATGTCTGTTAAGTGATGTAATTGATAGCATTATATCGGTGTGGGTATGTCTGGGACTACTAAGCATTGCAATCATGTGACACTGAGCTTTGATCATTGCAAGCACTCTGATAATAGTTTGGATCCATATGGCAAGACAATAGGCTTGCTCAATGAGAATTTAAGTCCAGATGATCGTTAGCATGCCAAGGCTACCAAACAAAAAATTGCATAAAGTGTATTATTTGTTCAGTGAAATTTGTATTGTTTCAAGCCACCTAATTTTCTAAATGGTGGGTAGACACTGCAGCCTTGCCCATCTTGTCTGTTTTTTTATCCTTCCAATGTGAAGAAGCTGTAAGTTTTTTCCAGGTAAAGTTGCAAAATCAGCCACTCCTTCCCCATAATGCATCCAAGGTGTGTTGTGATGCATCTTGTGTTGATATCTTTGACTTCTGCTGGGTATAAGCTTTTATTTTAATTAGAATGATAACAGGAAAACAGTTATACAAATATGGTCTGCCTACTACAGGTTTGTTTCTTGTCTAATGATTCTTGTCAAAACCCTTTCTTGGCTCACTGAGAAGTCTTTTTATGAGACTGTCAGATGACTGAGAATGAACATCTTTCCATTTGTTTCATTTCAGCAGTTACTCAGAATATTCATACTTGTGCTCTAGTGAGCCTAGTTCCTTGAGTCATGCCTAAAAATACAGACATCCGTTCAGAATGTTCTTAGCATTGTTTGTAAATTTCCTTTATCACAATCTGAAGTTCTGTGCACTGTGTATATTGCAGTAATAAATCTTCTGGAAATTTAAGCTATGTCCATTACAGAGAGCCTGCAGTTTTTCTTGCTGAAAATGATGCATTCACTGTAATTTAATGCTTAAAATGTTCACATCTGAAGAAAGAACTTAAGGAGTTGAAGCAATGTGACCATGTCTAGCTAGGAGTAAACATTCACTGGAACCTTTTGAGGTCAAGTAAAGTTTAAATAAATTGTATAGAAACAAAAATATATTTCAGCTAACTCTATAAAGAAAATGTTTAGGCTTAGCTGATTTGTGTTAATAAAATGACAAAGAAGATGAAGTTTGTATCATGTCCAGAGCTCTGCTGCAGACCACCAAGTCTGCCTGAAGAAAGATAGAGACTGAAAGAACTCATATATCTTTTAAAAAATTCCACAGGCAGCTGAAATATTGAGAAAAGCACAGTACCTTTAATTATTTCATTCTTTTTTTATTTTTGATTTTTTTTTATAAAGATAAGAAACATTTCAATAAGCAGCAGCCTTCTGGATATTTGCAGTCAGCCTGCAAGTATATAGCTCATTATTTAGAAAGTCAGCCTGCATAACTTTTTCATTGAAGTAGTTTCATTAATTTTACATTTCAGTTTTCTTTTTCACAGTCACAGCTCCTTTCTTTATAAGATGAGATGAATCAATACATTAGAGATCAGAAATGAATTGCAAAATCAGTTCTAATATCACTGCCTGACTGTATATGACCACAGAAGGTTATCATTACTTATATAATCAAAGTAGTGCTATAACTTGCATTTTATACTCAAAATAGTTAAATTGTATCCTTTTTTTCTTAGAGTAATACATTGTATTAGGCTGAAGATGTTCATATGTAAGCTGATATTTCCTGTAATAAAAGATGTTCGAAATGCCTCATTGTAGTATATGGGTTAATGACTGAGATTTGCAGATAGTACCTGTCTATTTTGGGAAGGTCATTGTATGAAGTGGCTTACAGCTAATCAAACATGTATTGGGTATTTAATAGGGGTGACATATTTTATTATACACATTTTACTGGGAAAGCCCACTGGACACAAATGTCCAAGGACAATATAAGAAAACAGAGGTACAGTGATAATGGAACAAACAGTTGTAGGCCTCTCTGGCGAAGGACCAGTGCTGCACTAATGAGTATGGCCAAAATGATGGACATCACAGCTAAACCAAGCAAGTGCAACCAAGTCAGTGCACACTTACATGTTGAATGTAATGTCACATTGCTGTGTCTTGTGCTTGTCTGGCACAAGAAAGGCATCCCACTCAGCACAAGTAGACTGTTGTGGATGTGCACAACCCTGTTAATCATAAATGCAGAGTAAATAGGACAGATAGGAAAGAGGCAATTAACAAACAGAGGCAAAACACACAAGAGTAACCATTGACTATAAAAGGTGGGGAGAGATAGTGACATTTTTATGAATGGAGTACAGGAAGAAAGGTAGATAGCATAGGCAGACGGACAAATACAGAACACAAATTCAGAGAGACAGGCCGGCAGCATATGTAGAAAAAAGTGGGGAGACAGATTAGAGGACCCAGTCATACAGCAGGTAGATAAGTGGTGATATAGTGGGTTGATCAATATAAAAGGAAATGGATGACAAAAAAAGGAGAGAGAAGACACTTGTATGGAGATAGTATGGGGCTGTTGCAACTCTGGATGCTAGGCTGTCTCAAAAGTCAACAAACCCAGGCATTACTAACAAAGGTTGCTGATGTTACTGGAAGGATGATTTATTTCTGGCCTGATGGGCAGTGCTTCTTGGCCACTTGACTCTATTAGCCATGATACAGAAACTGTTCATTGTCAAGGTAGGTATTCAGCTGTTAGTGTATCTCAGTAGCCAGCAGCCTCTACAACTGATGTTGGGAGACTGGTGAGCCCTCCCCACCATCCACGTGTAGAAGTGTCTTCCTCCAGAATCGCAAACATGGGGGCCATCAGTTACCTTTCCACAAGGAGATGATATCCTTTTTCTGACCTGCTAGACAATGCAACCCAAGTTGACTGCAGTCTTGCCTCATTATCTTCTACAACTGTACATGTAGAAGCAAATGGCACAGTGGGTAAAAGTTTGTTTTTCTCTTACACTCTCTCTCACACATGCGCACACACAGTTTGTTTTTCTCTCTTACACTCTGTCACGCATGCGCACACACACACACACACACACACACACACACACACACACACACACACACACACACACACACACACACACACACACACACACACACACACACACACACACACACACACACACACACACAGTGCAAACACAATTGCAATTCATGTCAGACAGACCCCACTGCCAGCATAGACACACCTGCTTTCTGTTGCCCCCAGGCTTACTCAGTTGTCACTTACCTGCCATTGGGAAGTAAACTGTGTACTCAAGTATACATGTGAGCAGTTAACATAGTAGAAGGCAATGACTCTGTGACAAAATACATACTGTACATCTCAGCCTCCATCAAGTCAGCAAGCAAAGGAGAGTAGTAGTGCTGACACTGACTCATCCTCAAGTTTCAGAGAGTACTCTCACCAAGTGGACCCTGTTTTCACAAAATCTCACCAAGGTGACACTGATATATAGACTGTATGTATATAGCATATATCATGGAAGGAAGCAGGTCAAAAATTAAAAAAACGATGTCTGGGTGTACAAGACCAGGATAAAAAAGTGTCCAATCCTGGTAGGTGCTCTGGTGCCAGGACTGGAAACAAATGACAGTGTAGAATCCTCAAAATACAGAAACATTCCTACAATAGGGCCGGGTCAGGCTAGGCTCAGGGGAGGGATGGCCCCCTGTTGTAGAAGGAATTAGCATTCCACAGAAATCATAAAAATTGATAGGCCAAAGAAGAGCCATAAAAATGATAGAGTAGACTATTGAGGATAAGAAAAAAAGTATGTATTGTTACTATTATACAAAAATTCCAGAATTTCCAGACACAAGATATACAAAAAGATTAAGATATAAGTTAGAGAAAAGAAACATACTTCCACAAGAAAAACTGTCAGAATCTTCAAATAAAAATTTGTGATCATTAATACAACAGATTTTTGAAAAACAGTATATAGATAAGAAACTTTGATCTGTTTGTAAAAAGAAACATCTGAAGAAGTACCAAAATGTAAACAACAAAACCTAGATATTTTTGAAAGGTATAAAAAAGAAATATGGACATGGGAAAGAAAGAGAGATTTGATATGGTGCAATATTTATGCAAAGGCGAAAACCAAATTAATAAACATAAAGAAGGCAGCCCCAAAGATATTAAAAGAGAAATACATGCAAAGGCATCCATATATGGAAAATTTCACAATAAAAAATATCACAAAGAGGGAATGTAGAAAAGAAGATTAGTAAAGTAGAAGTTAAAAAATAGAAGTTGAAGTTATAGAATACCTGCAAAGTGAAGGATTTGATATAGAAGGTCTAACACAGGTTACATCAAAGTAAGGAGAAATAGGAAGATTGGGAGATATCTGGAGAAGAAATATGGACATGGGAAAGAAAAAGAGATTTAGAATGGTGTAATATATATGCAAAGGAGAAAGCAAAACTAATCAACACAAAAAGAGTAGCACCAAAGATATTTGAAGAGAAATAATGGCAAAGGAATCTGAACATGGAAAACTGTACAATACAAAAAATAAGAAGACAAAGAGGAAAAGTAGAACAGGAGATCAGTAATGGAGAAGTTAATGAAATAGAAACTGAAGTCATGAAGTACCTCCAAAGTAAAGGATTCAGTGTAGAAAATCTAATAAAGAAAGCACCGCAGGACAGAGCAGTGGAACTCCAAATTAAGGGGAAACATATGAAGATATTTTGGAGCCTTCTACAGAAAACCATTATAAACATTCACTTGAAGCTGGACAGTAAGGGACAGAACAGGAAAATGTGGAAATTCTGATGCAGTTAATGTTGAGGAGTGATAGGCCAGTCAGTTTTCATATGACAGAGCAATGGATTGCACAGGATGAAACTGAAGAGAATGTGCCACAGGAAGATGCAATATATCTTTCTATAGAATGCCCACTGGAAATGGAAAACAAAAAATGGGCCCCCAGTTTAGAAGAATCCGAGCTAAGAGAAGAGTCGCTTGACTTAATAGAGATAAACATATTAAGGTCAATGAAAGAAATAGACTGCAGAAGGTCAATAAAACCCAAAAAGTCAGACGTTTGATAAAACAAATGAACAAGTAATAAGGACTGTCCATAGAGATTCATGTGATAGAAGTAAACAGGATATATTACTGTGCAGCTAAATTAATTACTGATTAAAGTTCTAACACAAGAACACAGGGTAGTGAAGGAGAGAAAGTGTAGAAATTGAATACCATCATGGAAGTATCAAATAGAGAAAACTATAAAACAACCAAGACCCAAAACTACAACCTGTGAGAGTTGCATTTACCTAGCCAAACTGGAGGTAAAGCTCTCTCCAACCAAGACTGAACTTGACAGTCATGAGGATAAGGCAAACACTTGCACCACACACATCACATAGTCCCACTAAACCTACACCACCAAAATCCACACATAGAAAAACAAAAACATTTGAGGAGGCTCTCAGTAATAATCTGCTCAAGCAACAGAGACCTCCAAAGCAGAAACACAAGCAGCCTCCACCCCCAACACAACCCAAATACACATAGCCCACAGACTCAGTGTGTCACTCAACCACAGCCCATAAGGGAAAACAATGTACCCAACACACTAGTCATAGGTGACGCTATAGTCAAGCACACTGATGTCTCACTCACCAGAATAAACAACGAGAAGGTTACTGTCAGCTGCTTGTCGGGTGCCAGGATCCACTACATAACCCATGCACTCAGGTCACTCCACAACAAGTACAAATATGACTCTGTCATTGTCCATGTTGGTGTGAAAGACCTGAGATGCACCTCCTTGGACTACATGAAAAGAGACATGGAAGAGCTGTCCAATCTTGTAGCCCAGACAGGTATGACCCTAGCCCTGAGTAGCATCCTGCCATCACCCAGAATGATACCACAGTACAAAGACAAAATGATTGACTTCAACAATTGGCTAAGCTTCTGGTGTCATTTTAAGGGGATCCAGTATCAGTCTGCCTGGGATGACATGGTCGACAGACCCCAATGCTTTCTGGCCTGCACCTGTCACCCCTGGGATACCGGATACTGGCTAAGGCTCTTGCCACCCCTATAGTGTCTTTTTTAGGCAAGGTTCAAATGACAAATTCACCACCGTAACAGGAACAGGCAAGCAAAAACTGAGGGTAATGCTACTCAATGCTAGAAGTCTAAATCTCAAAATGCACTCACTTGAGGCACTCCTTAAAATGGAGAACATCGATATCTGTGCAGTGACTGAGACCTGGTTCAAGGCTCTAGAGTGTATCCCTGCTACCAGGCTATAACTCATACTACACTTTTCAGCCATCTAACCTGGACTGGAACACCAAAGGTGGAGGTGTGTCCATATTCATTAAGTATATCCACACCTCCAGGCTAGTTGCTCAGCATAATGCATCCGAGGTTATCCAAGTGCAACTAACTCTGGGCAAAACTACAATCCAAATTGTAGCTTGCTACAGATCCCCCACCATGCCCCAGGATTCCCAGTCCTCTTTTCTTGATATACTGGAAAATATTAGGGTTCAACCAAATACCCTAATAATTGGCAATTTCAACTACCCCGCCATTAACTAGGAGAACTACTCATGTACCAACTCCTTCGCTCAACGCTTTCTGGAATTCATAAATTCCAATGCCCTGGATCAACTTATCCATACCCCCACCAGGGGCAACAATATCCTAGACCTAGTCATTACCAACATGAGTGACTGGTGTTTCACACCTGAAGTCAATGCCTCATTGGTCCGCTCTGACCATAAGCTAATCACTCTTGATATCCACATTCCGCCCCCACCCCCCATTAAAGAAACCACAGTAAAAAATTTCTCCAAAGCCATCTTCATGCTTCTTAAGACAGAAGTAGTGAACTTCATGACACCCATGCAGATGGACAATACAGTTACGACTACTGAATCCTACACAATTGGAATTTATAAGCACTTACACGAGTGCATGGATCGTGCTATCCCAAACAGAACCAAGATGCTATCCTTCAAAAAAAAGGAAGCCAATCTGCTTGTCTCCTGCCATAAATAAACTCTACAACAGAAGGAAGAAACTGGTGCAAAAGAGAGTAAAATCCCATGAGTGGAGGAGCTCCCTGGTCAGCCTCAGTAAGAAGCTAAGATCCCTTATAAGATCCTCAAAAGCAAGCTATGAAAATAAAAGTGCCACTGATTCTAAGGACAAGCACAAAGCATTCTATAGCTATGTCAAGAATCTCAATGGCAACACCCAGATCTGCTCTGAGTTACAACACAATGGCATGAAAATTACAGAACCAACTGATATTGCCAACATCCTGGCAGATAGGTTCAGTGCTAACTTTACCCCCCACTCACCCCCTAAAGAGCCCATAGCTATACAGGAAGAATGCAGAGTCCCTGTAATCACAACTACACAGGTAAAAGCTGCACAATCTAAAGCAAAAAAAAAACAGCATCCATGGGACCGGACAACATCCCAGGCTGTGTTTTACATGAACTTCAGAACAAACTGGCTCTCCACCTAAGCACCATGTTTAATCAAAGCCTCACATCAGGTTTTGTGCCCACTGAATGGTGCACAGCAACAGTTATCCCACTTCACAAAGGGGAAGCCACCACTTATCCCGGGAACTATCACCCTATTAGCCTGATGAGCCTGGTCTGTAAGGCCATGGAACGTATCATCATGGAACTCATAAACAAAGACATTGGTAACCTCCAAACTCTGGACCCCATCCAGTTCGGGTTTGTGAAAGGCAGATCATGCCTCCTGAACCTGATTGACTTCTTTGAGGCAGTCACCAAAGCTGTAGACAAGTGTAAGGTGGTTCACACAGCCTATCTTGACCTCGCCAAGGCTTTCAACACCATCCTCCATTCTGGAATTATAGCTAAACTCACTAAACTAGGTATAAATCCCTACATTACAAGATGGGTTGCAACTGGCTCACTGACAGAACCCACACTGTAAAAGCTGCAGACTCCAAATCTGACTTCAAACCAGTGACAAGAGGAGTACCACAGGGTTCAGTCCTGGGACCTCTCCTGTTTGGTATCTACTTCTCTGAAGTTCAGGCTAACACAGAAGGCCTTTGGCTAATGAAGTTCACAGATGACTACAAACTAGGAGTCATAGTCGAGTCCCCAAATGATGTGGACATCCTACAGGAGGGCCTCACTGAGACAGATGCCTGGTGTCAGAGCCATGGCCTCAAGCTCAATGCCAAAAAGTGCATTCTCATCCCCTTTGGTAAAAACTCTGTACCCAGTAACTACCACATAGGCGGCAGTCTACTTAATGCCGAATGTGTGATAAGAGACCTTGGGACCCAGGTGGACAGTAGTCTCTCCTTTGATGATCACATCACCACAGTAGTCAGGAAATCCTTCTATGTGGCACACCTCATCACAAAAGGGTTCTCATCCAGGAAAAAAAGAGGTCATTGTTCCCCTCTGTTCTACACTCATTAGACCCCATTATACAGACCCATTATAGAGTACAATGCCACTTTTGGAATGTACCTCGCAAGACATCTGCAGCAGCTGGAAAAGCCACAGAAGCACCTCACAAAGAGGATTTCTGGCTTCAAACAGATGCCCTACACTGACCATCTCAGAAAACCCCAGCTTTACTCCGTAGCATATTGCCTACTCCAAGGTGATCTCTGCCTAACATATAAAGCTATGTCAAACCCAGAGCTGTTGGACATGCTCCACCTAAAGAAATCTCAATCTCTCCAAGTTACATGCTCTAGGGACCTAAGTCTTGTCACCACAATAAACAGGACATGCTGGAAGGATAGATTCCTGTCCCAGAGACTTCCCATACTCTGGAACAAGGTACCCATCTATGACAAGCAAAGTTCCTCATTAGTACGCTTCAAAAAAATCTTGATGAGTGGATAGGAAATACACCCAGGGATCACGTCTGTGGCTCTGCTCAACAGGGGCACAGGAAAATAAGTTTCTTGGGTGGCGTAAGCCAGGGAACCTTGTTGGCTAGGCTTACTTAGGCTCTTGGGCCGATAGCCTAGTACCTACCTATGAACCTATGAACAAGAAGTGTCACTATTAGAAGAGTATAGAAGAGGGATCAGATCAGCAAAAAAGTACTCAGAAAGCATGATAAAAGCAATGCGAGGTATTAGAACAGATCAGGATCTATCATGCACTATCGCAAATAATAGACTAAAAATCTCAGCATAGGCAGAAAAACTTAGAAGATACATAGACTAATGTATAGGAAAAGTACAAAATAAGCAATTTGTTGATGACCCAAACAAGTTTTATAGACAATTGGGAAATAAGGTAAAAGGAATTGAAAGACCACCAAAAAAAAAGAAGAAATAGATACATTTTGGAGAAATATCTATGAAGATCCTGTGAAACATAACAAAGTTGCTAAATGGATAGAAGTAGTAAAAGAAAGAATTAACAAGTTTAAAGGTACAGGATATGAAATGGGATAAATTAACAATCAGAGAGACTGAAACAAAGTTATGAAAAGCCTCTAATTGGAAAACCCCAGGCCCAGATGCAGTACCTAACTTCTGGTTAAAAGTATTAACATATTTGCATGAAGATTTAGCCATGAGTAAGAATTATTTATATGTGCACCCAAAGAGACAACAACCTGGCTAACAACAGGAAAAACAATGCTCCTACTTAAGAGTGAACCTGCAAGCTACCCTAAAAATTATAGAGCAATAACTTGCCTTCCGATGATGTATAAACAATACACTGGAATTGATGCCGACAGAGTTTATAGTCATTTAGAAAACAACTTATTATGGTAACAGAACAAAAGGACAATAAAAGAAAGTCATACAGAACAAAGGGTCATTTGTTGTTAAATAAAGTCATATTGGAAAACTGTAAAAAGGGGAATAATTTAAGTATGGCCTGGATTGACCACAAAAAAGCATTTGATAATATCCCACAGTCATGGATAAAGGAGTGCTTAAAAAATTATAAGATACACCCTACACTGATCAGTTACATTACAGTGACCATGAAACAGTGGCAGCCCACTTTGAAATTAAGCCATGATAAAGGACAAATTATTATACTAGGGATAAAAATCCTAAGGGGAATATTCCAGGATGACTCTTTGTCACCGTTGCTATTCTGCCTTACCCTTAACCCATTAAGCAGTCTACTTAACAAGTTAGGTCATGGTTATAATTTGGTTTCTAGAAAACAACAAAGTGCAAAGACTTGTCAGCTTTTTGTCAGTGATTTGAAACTGCATAGCTCATCAGATGAGGAACTGAAAGCACAACTGCAAGTTGTCAAAACTTTTTCAGATGATATAAGAATGCTATTTGGTCTTGATAAATGTGCAAAAGCAACAGAAAACTGCAGCATCAAGAAAACATCAGTTTAGGGCAAGAATGTGATATAAAAGAACTGGAGCAAGATGGAGTGTATACGTTTTGGGGAATTGATGAAGGATTAACAATAAAACATGAACAAATATGAATAAAACTTAGTAAGGAGTACTTCAGAAGACTTATATTAATCACAACAGTGTCCATATCTAGGAAGAAAATCCAGGCTTTAAACCAGTTTGCTCTTTCTGTCCTAACTTATAGATTTGTAGTGATTGACTGGCCCCAAAACATGCTGGATAGATTAGATAGGAAAACAAGAAGGATGCTTCATGCTCACCAAATGATTTATAAAAATCAGTGCATACCAAGATTATAATATTCCTCATTCTGAAGTAGGGATGGGCCTCCTTGAAATTGAATACATGTATAGATCTGCAATTGTGGGACTCCACACATATCTGCTGACCTCACAAGACCCAAACATAGTGAAAGTTTTGAATCTAAGATGACTTCCCAGCTAAGGCTAGCAGAAGCATATCGGCGTTAAGCAGGAATGGAAATCAAATCACAAGTAGATAAAATTCAGTCAGCAAATGAATGTGCCAAAAAATAAAAAGAAAGAATATAAGGTGAAGGACCGGATGAGAAGGCAAGAAATGTGGAAAAAGCATAAATATAGTTGCAAGTATAGAAAACTTCTGGAAGAACCTCATGTTGATCAGGAACGAATACAGGAATGGTTAAGGAGAGGCGAATTTAAACCAAGAGATGAAAGGTTAATATTGGTGGCCCAAGATAGTGGGCTACATACACATTGGTTTACAAAGTCCATTGAACATGTGGGAGAAACAGACAAATGTAGGTTTTGTAAAACAAAATTGGAAACAGTTGCACATCTCACTGCTGGTTGTGACATACTAATGGCAGAAGGACTGTATACTGAAAGGCACAATAATGCGGCAAGACTGTTGTACTGAGGATTGTACAAATATTACGGTATTGAAGTGGCTAAAAAACACTGGAAATATCAGCCACAAAGCATCATAGAAAATTAAGTCTACATCACATGGGATCACCCATTATCAACAGTTCAAAAGATGGATGCTAGAAAACCAGATATAGTGGTCCAGGAAAAAAAGACAAACGTAGCATTGATCATTGAAATCGCCACACCCAGTGACTACAGTGTCCTGTGTACAGAGACACACAAAGTCTTACAATATCAGGATTTGCAGGCAGAAACAAGAGCAATATGGAAGAAAGATATTGATAGTTCCAATAGTAGTAGGAGCTATGAGTCTTATAAAAGAGTCTACAGTCGTATTTAGATACGTTACCAATACATATATTTCCATGCGCATTGCAGAAGGAGTCATTACTGGGCATATTGCTGGTGCTGCGAAGGGCACTACTGGCTAACATCAAAGAGTGAAACAATACTAATTTCATGAACTTTAATTGTACTTTGACTTAAGAATAGGGTCCATTCCCATCATGGTATTAGAAACCCAAAAGATTTGGAGAAATTTAAAAAAAAGGTGAACCTCTTCCTCTGAAGTAGATCAGGGTGATGCAACTTCAGGTTGGTCACTGAGCATATTCCAGTAGTAGAATGGCTGATGCCAGCAACACCACTCACCATTCTAGCCAGCTTATGCCAGGCCTCCACCTGCAGTGGGCTAGCATACTTGCCCAGCAGGTGCTCTTGGAAGTTCCTGTGCAGGATGAACAGGAAAATCCTGCTCTGCCTCATGCAACCCACTGGAAATCCACATTCTGTTGTACTAGAAGTAGCCAGAGCCAATGAAAACTGGCAATCCTTTGTGTGTGAATGAAAGTCTGTGAAAATTACGAAACACACATTGTAGTGCTACATAGCGGTGCTATGACATGGCTATTGACCTGCACCATCATGCTATCTGAGTGAAACACTATGGGCATAACCATACTGCACGCAGGAATATACTTCTCACAGGCTTTGTGGTCACTGCATGGACAGGTTTGGGCAGCACAAGTTATGCCATCCACCAATTAAGTAGAATGGTGCTAATTAGCTTCATGAGAATAACTGCCCTGCTTAATGGCTCTTGCTAACATGATGTAGTGTGACCACCATTTTGTGCAGCAAAGCTTTCAACCTTACAACTGTCAAATAGAGGAGTTCTGTTAAAGATTCTGTGGACTTGGTACTTAGCAAAATTTAAAGGAGTAGTCCTGTCTGGTTTTGTACCTCAGCAATAACAGGAAAACCTGTACTAGATGTTAGTGACAGTAGGGCAGATATTTAAGGTGTATGTATAACAAGGATCCCATGACATTGGCATGGTACTGTACCATCTGTTTATGACAGGAGAGGTTACAAACCATGGTCACTGGAACTATGGAAGGAATGAATGGTCATGTAACTCCACACTTTCCCTGTCACCTGTGACCATACTGCTCACACCCCACCCATTAGTAGGTATCCCCTAGATATGGATAACACTGCTTTTCAAGTTGAATGCATGGAATGCCTTATCAAGGTGCATATACATGGTCCATAGTTCTACCCCTTTTTACCCCAAACAGCATCAAGCTCCAAAACCACAACTCAATACAGTGATATTGCCAGTGGTTGCATTGTGGAACCTTGAGCTCATCTCTAAAGGATGTGATCCCTGATTTCCCGCAACTACCCAAAATACATGGCTAACCTATTCATCTCCCATGACTCCACCAAGTGCAGTTAAACTATCTCCTCCCTGGTTGCAGGTTATCGCTTATATATATTGTATGTATCACTCATATATTCATATATCAACATTTTTCCATTTTATATTAATTGCTATTTATTTAAAATAGTGTAATAGTGCATGTAGCTTGCTGTTGTAATTTGTTAGTCCATTCTTATCATTAAAACATATCTAATACTGTTTTTTCTATGAATTTTATTTGTTTCTATGTTTTGTACGAGTTGCTGCATTAACAAACAAAGCATGTATATACAGGCTAGTGCCTATCCAGTTTAAGGCTGTTTCTCAACAATGCCTGTAAGGAATTCTGTCAATAAAAAAATCCTGGAAGCTAAATCTCATGTTGCTGATCTTCACAGCTTTCTCAACATCGACTGCAAAGCATATAATATTTAATTAAAATGATTATGCCTATTAATGTGTCAAAGGTTTAATTGCTGAGGAGGAAAGTGCACCATTCATGTACATTACTTTGCAAAGCATACAATTACTAATCATACCAATCAAATAAATTGTCACCCAGTGAATTTATATTATCATTGTAAGTTTTACTTAATGTATTATAAAAAAGCTGTATTTCATATCTTGCAAATATATTTTTGTTGCTGTGGTTACTTCATGTCTGTCACACAGTATAGTACATATTTGTTTTTAAGACCTAATGAACATATTAGTTTCCTTCTTTTGAATAAACTATTATATAGTAACATAATGTACAAGAACAAAGTTGGACATACACAAGTTTTGGCAGTACAGCGGTATAAAACTCCTGTCACACTGCATAAAATTTCTGTAGAGGTCGATTGATAAATTAATATACAGACTAGTACATAGTAAGATGGTAGATGGACAGTTCGGATTCAGATCAGGATGCAGTACAACCATCCTGATGTCTGCATTGAAACAGATAGTTGAAAAGAAGCTAGTGATACTTGTGCAATTGGTCATTCCTAGACTTAGATAAAGCATATGACAAGGTCCCAAAAAAAAGGGGATTTTGGCAGTTCTGCAGTGCTTCAAAGTCCGAGAAACATTGGTAAAATTAGTGCAGGCAGTTTACAAGGACCCAATGACTTGAACGAACAGAGTTCAGTCTTACAGAAGGGTTCCAGCGGGAGTGCATGTGCATTCAGCTCTGAGCCCGCTGCTGTTCATACAGGTGATGGACTACATAAGCAAACAGATCGGAGGAGACAGATCAACAAAGTTGCTATATGCAGGCAATGTGGTATTGCAGGCAGACTCTGAGCAAGAACTTTACCAAAGGATAGGGGAGTGGAATGCAAAACCGAAGGCCCATGGGATGAAACTGAGTACAGATAAGACAACTGAAATAGAGACAAATTAAAGAAATCTGAAGAAGTTGAGAATTGATATAGAATGGAAACTAGTGTAACAGGTTAACAGCTTCAAGTATCTGGGATGGGAGGTTGAGGAGAAGGGTAGTCTGAATGAAGAGTTCAAAGCTAGAATCAGGAGGACTGCAGCCCATTGGCACAGTGTCAGGGGAAGTGGTATGACAGAAGAATGCCAAAGAAGTTGAAAAGTCAGGTGTAAAAAACAGTGGTGTGACCAGTACTACTGTGTGGTACAAAAACTGGGACAGTAAAGGCAGAACAGTTCAGAAAGCTAGAGGTGATGGAGATGAAGTGCCTAAGATGGGTGGTAGGATGCACACTGTGGGACAGACCAAGAAATGAGGATATCTGAGCAGAAGCCAAAGTAACTCTAGTTGCAGAGGTCAAAGAGAACAGATTACAGTGATTCGGGCACATGTGCAGAAAAGCATAAGACAATCTGATGAAGATTTCAGACAGACAAGAACGCATGAGAAAATAAGTGCATCCAACAAAGAGGTGGATGGATTGTGTGAGAAAAGGTATGTGATAGTCAGGCATGACTGTCAAATGTAAGAGAGCAGCACTGAACCAAGAGAGATGGTGACAGTTGACAGGACACCATGACCCCATGTAGAAAATGGGGGGGGGGCTGACTAGCATAATGCCACTTTGCTGTACAGCAACAATACAGATAAAGCATGGCCTATATCAATGTTCTATACAGCAATAACATTTTTACTTAAAATCTGCAAATTGGATGTACTTTTAAAAGAACTTTCTTACTTTTTTGTTCCACTTTAAACAATTATATTAACCTTGGCCTCTCCTGGCACAAACATAATAACCACAATATCTTTATTTTCAGAAGTAAAATGCAACAGCAGTAACAGTAAACACATGCAAATATGAGATCTACACATTCTGCATTGATGAGTGCATTACCATGCTGTTCACCTGCTAACAGACAATCGTTACAAACCACTCACGAAACGTACTATAATCTTTTCAGGGCATCATCTTATGCAATTTGCTCCTAGATCCTTTGATCTAGAAGGGAAAATAGGAGAAACGGGTTGTCAGCAGGCTAAGATTCCACTGCCCCATAACTTAATGCCAAAGTAACTTAATTGGAATGGGCAGGTAGTTTTCTAGTGTGCTTGCACCAAGAGGCTGAAAAAGCTTTATCCTTCAAATACGTATCCTACCTCCATCATTTAAGAATACATCGCATCATGTAGCAAACACAGACTAACTCCTACTTTGGTTTCCTTCCTTGTAATTCCACTTCCTGTTTCCATTCTTGTAACTTATCTAGCAGTGTCTTAATCGCTCACCTCATCTCCCAAATGACTCACTACATAAAATTATGCATCCCTCATGACCTCTACTACCAAGACAGGTGCCCAACAATAAACAATTCTGCCTACGCAAACACTCTTTTTCACTCGTACTTATTTAAAAACTGCATTTTCACTGCAAACCTGAAACAAGCCAAGTCCTAGAATTGTAATCCAGTACTGAGAAAACATGGCTGAAATGAATGACTTAGGGTAATGTGCTCAGAAAAAGTTATTTTTCAGATCCACTCATAGGGTGAAGAATTATTGTTGATGTAGTTTGTCCAAAAGAGTGGCTTTTTCCATTGTGTAAAATGTATGTTCTTTAAAAACACAGCTGAATAATGACAGTAAAATGCTGTCAAACAAAGCTAAAAGAAGGCATATTAAAAAAATGAAGGGCTGTTACAGAATATCATGAAGTGAAATGCAGTTCCACAACGGTGGCAGCTGTCAATAATTTAAATCCATTTCCAGAATAGCCATTTTAAGGTCCCACACATTTAACTGTGCAATGTCCTTGCCCACCCCTGAAAGACTGATTTCAGTCAGTAAATAAAAGTTGAGTTGCAGAAAGAATTGCTCATTACTCACAGTTTCTCATTATATCTATTGCCAGAGGTGGCATGTTAAAATAAAAAATAGTACCTAAATGTTAAACTGATAATGCTACAAATAAGTGGCCTACAAATTAACACAGGCTCACAGCTTTGGCAAATATCAATGGTTTTAAACTGAAATTTTGCAATGATTATCCAAGTCATAGTTTAACAATATCATTGTGCAAATCTGACTAGGTCGGGAAAACTTAATTTTTTGGCATATTAAACTAGAATTCTTAACATTTTTGTAAACTAGCTTAACTATCTGATTTAAACTCCCACTGACATAACGGTGAAAAATATTGTTAATATGTGAAGATGTAGTTCAGGTATAGTCCAGTTAAAATGTCCAGTGAATAATAACAGAAAATTAGTGTCCCAGTCCATTCGTGCCTGGGCAATTTAATGTTTTCCTCAGTATTTCATCCCAAAGTCTTGCATCTTTACTGAGGAAAATAATGTTTAACAATTCTCATTTCTTTCGCTGTGACCTTTATGCGCTGCCCTCGAGAGAATGACTGATATGTTGGGCATAATTTTAGATGCTAAATTGCTCAACTTCAAATGCCATTTCTGATTCTCATTTCATCCATTCATTCCTTCTCAGTGATGAGAGTCAGCCTATTCAGCCTTAAAGGTGAGAGCCCTGTGGCCTATTCACTCCTTGGTTGTGACAAGAGCCCCTATTCCCATTTGTTGCACTTGGATATGAGTCATACATTTTGAGTACGCCATCATGTGTGAGATGTTGATCTTTACCCATCAGTTGTAAGTCCTCATATCAGCAGCTATGACTTCCAGAAGTACTGCTATCCTAGGGCAACACGTGCCATCAAAAATGTTAATTTCCTCTGGCAACAGGACATCCCAGTTGTTATTCCAACCTTTTACTGTTGCCTGTTAAATCTCAGCACTTCTTCTGGCATTAACACTGTAGAGTCCTGGTCTATCTCCCTTCCTTAAGATGGGCAGTGGGTGGTCAGTCACTTCCACCACCATGACCACCTTGCCATTTCCTGTGCTGGTAACTAAACATGGCTCATCTAACACACTGTCAGAGCATTATCAATCTGTGCAGTAGAGTTGGACCGCAGACCTTATTTGTAGCTAATGAAGGATTTTAAGTATGCACAAGTCTGACTGCCATCATTTAATCTGTTCTAGAGACATGCACGCATCCTGTTGAATTTTTTAAATGAGTTGTGATATTTTCAGTTTGAGGTATTACCCAACATTCCTCAGTCACCACTATGCAGCAGCTCAGTAGTGTTGGCTCCACTGTGCTCTGCCTGGATGGGAGGGCCAGCTGCCAGCAGATTGACTTCACCCCATTCCTTCAGCATCTGAGTCACTAGCTGCTTCCATGCCATTAATGATCCTCGTAACTCTCTTAGACTTGTGGCAGTAGACTAGTTTAATGTACCACGCCTTCATAATAAACATTATGCTTTACTAACCTATCACTGTTGTTGATGATACCAGAGTAAAAGTAGTGATAAACGAACGCATTCACTATACTGACTTGTGAATGATGTATACAATATAAGAGTAAATCTAGCAATAATAATAAATAACAGAAATGAACCAATACCACTAACTAAAACCAATATGTGGGACACCTGATTGGCACTTAACTAGTTGCAGAAAGCATCCTTTGACAAAGTTTCTATCTCCTATTTACCTCTTCCACTGTCATCTTAGCTTCACTACAAGTGTGCAGCAATTTCAAAGAGTTTGGTGATCACCAACTACAATACATTGATATGGATTTTATTGTCAGCATTAACCACAATTACTGAGCATAGTCTATCATCTAAGAGCCCAAGTTGATTTAGATTACAGAGTGTTATAACTTTCACTTTGTACTTTGTCTCTTACTAATTTTCTGTTACTTTTCTCAGCAACACCTGTTTTATCTGGCTGCTGGTACAGAAGTTAAGATTGTGAGCTGTTTTTTCTGTTGTACGGGGTTTGATTCCCTCAGCCATCATTTACCTAGTGTGTGACCTTGACAGCAAGTCACTTAACTAGACATTGCTCCCAGGTTGCCCCTGAAAAGGGGCAGTTTGTCCAGTGGGTTCACCTAGTTAACAAATGGGTTTTATTATGGCTGGCTTTGGTTCATAGGTTCATAGGTAGGTACTAGGCTAATGTCCCTAGGGCCTATATAAGCCTAGCCAAAAAGGTACCCTGGCTTTCGACACCCAAGAAAATTATTTTCCTGTGCCCCTGTCGAGCAGAGCCACAGAGGTGATCCCTGGGGTGAATTTCCTATTTCCCATCCGGTTGTCAAAATGATGATGGTGTAATGGTTAAGGTCTTTGCCTATATTTGCCTAAGATTAGCTGATCTGAAATCACTTGAGTATTACTTTGGTCATCAGCATGATGCTGTTTGTAGTCCGTGAGCTCACAGACTCCAAGGACAGAATGAGTGAATGGTCTAGCAAAATTACATTGCCATTTAGTTCAAAACTGTAAACAACATTGTACCTTCATCTCACAACTTTGTTAATCATGACAAGCAAATATTCCCATGATCTCCCCCTCCATCTGTTTCATCCATCTATGCCTTTCTTCTAGCATGGCTTCCTTTCTCGACAAAACATATTCTCAAACCTTCATTAGGCAAGAGTGAAATGAACTTTGCTATTTTGTGGTTCAGCTTAGTACCACTAACCTTATCATATCAATCACTAATAAATCAGTTTCATGTTGAATACTTCTAAGACCACTAACACTCTTCAACCCACGTCAGCCCTCTCCCATAACCTGTTCCTTTATTATGGCCATTTTATTGCATGTACTTATCAGAGTATCATGTCTACAGCATTCTTATTTGTTCTGTTGAACTTCCATTAACTTCTCATTTTTATCTCCTACATAAAAATTCCTTTTGGCTAGCAACTAGACACATACAATATAAAGCTTCTCAAATTTGTCCTCACTCCTTTTTTTTACTTGACTGCAAAGTCCATCGCCTTTTATAGCTTTGGCTTTCAAAGCATATGAAAATTAAGTATCAGCATCCCCTACTGTGATATCTCCAAGCTTACAATTAACATTCCTGTCTTGTTTGTAAACCAATCCATCTTTCAACAGTTCAGAGTACTCTTAACTATAGTACCAAATGATTTCAATATTTTAGGGCATCCCTCCACAAAATTACTTGCATTTCTTCTAATTTTGCCACATCTGATAGCAAAACATTGTCATCTTTCATTATGACGCTGGTTAGCAACATCAGATGTGCTCTTTGGATTGCCCTTGTGATGATATGGTCCCAGGCCCTAGCTTGTAGACTGATGGCCCCATTAAGTGCATGACAGAATCCCAGCTCAGCAGCACTCTCATCTTGTTGGTACAATAACCAATGTACATACTATCTTCCTACTGTTTCATTTACACTTGACAACCTGCATATCCCCTTAAGGGTTTCTGTTTCATAAATAGTCATACAGTAAACATTTCTTTACACACTTCTTTTCCATTCTTATTAGTTTTTTCTTCATGTACACAATATACACCCTTTCCTTTTCCAGATCTGTTGTTACTGCGGATTTTATCATATATCCTCATCATGACCAGTCTTTCATCTCATTTAATGAAGATTTTTATTTTTTTTACCTAAAAATCTGTTTTCTCAGGTTTAACTAGGTCATGCACATTGGCTAGCATCTCTACTTGCCTTCCATACAGAATTCAAAATTACTCATTGTTCCAACTTGAGTAACGTCTAACTCCAAACAATGTGAGGATTTTTCATCAGAAATCCTCCAATCCATTGCAAATGGAGTTTTAAATTTAACCTTCAGATTTTTGTTTTTATGTTTTTAGCTACAGAGTGGCAAACTGTATTGCCTCTGCAACATGTAACTAAGCTGTAATTCCTGTTTATCATCCATTCCATCATTGGTCAACATGAATAAATGGTGACACAATGATGGACTGGTGTAGATGACATCATCTACCTGGGACATCATCTACCACATCTATATTGAATTGGCTGATATTTTTCTTGCAATTCATTCACCATTCAAGGATGTGATGGTTATAATATTATGAAACTCAAGGCCCTGGATACAATTATAAATGATATTAAGGACACTTTGGAACAGCAACTTGTGATAAAGGGAACAGACGGTAATATGAATGGAAAACTGAACAGCAATTCAGTATGCTTTGCTATGAATGTTAACAAATTGAAGAATCACAATAAGGAGGATTTAGTGTTTACCAGACAGGTTTAAAAGGGCTGACCAGTTCTCCTGACTTAAAAAGATTATTACATTTATTTCTGAAATTAAGGTATTCCAGTTGAAAGGGTGCATTGTTTCAGAATTTGGAATAATAATTTAGGATATTTCAATGGGCAGCCCTAGGCTAGGCACATTGTTGTCCGTTATCAAAGTATCCATAGTAAGGGAATGTTGCTATAGCCTGAGAGTGATTCACAAATTTCCCATTCTGATTCCTGCAAGACTTCAAATATGAATCTTCCGGATTCTCATCCTGTAGTAAGAACTTGTCCTGTTAGCAAGATAAGACTGAAGTTGTAAAGGAACAATATCATTTGGTATATTGCTTATAATTCAGATGAAATGCTACAGTTAAAGTTCTCATTCACTTGTTTAAGGGGTGGTGAAAGTTCTTGCAACTGGACAGAGGTTGGTAAGCCAAACTGACTTTTTTTTCTGATAGCAATGTGATCTCCTTAAGCGAGGAGTATTAACAGGATATATTATTTATTGGAGAAGTTAATAATGTTGATTTGCTCAAATGGAGACAACAGTATTGTCTTGTGTGTTCTTGTTATATTGATGATGACCAATTCACCTTCCTCATCTTCACAAAATGAATCTCACCTAAATGATTATCAAGATATCTTCTGCAAATGTGGAATTTTCTTTTCTTTTTTTTTTCTTTTTTTTGGTATTAGTAGTGCCTTTGTCATTTCTAACAACACCATGTCCACTTTTGTCCTGCTGTCACTTCCATCTATGTTCACATTCTATCCCCACACCTCAGGATGCCATATACAGAGGCAGAATTACTGGGTTATATGTGACTCATAGTTGGCTCTAAGAAATGGTATGCATCTTCACTTTTTCTTTCCCTAACACTTGTTACGGAGTGGTTCTGTATGAAGTTACTGATGTGTATTTTACCACAGGACTGCAGGATGCAGACAACATTGACATGCATATTACTAATTCTAAGAGTACTCTTTTTGACTCCATGGTCTTTATTTAGTATGATCAGTCATCAGTAGATCTAGTTAGCTAACTGATCCCAAGTCACTATAGATTCTTGCATCCTGGCTCTGGTGATAAGGAAGACTGTAATGTATGAAATAAGACCTGCATTAGTGGAGAAGTAATTAAAGATTAAGTGTAATGCAGGGGCATGGATGTACTGCATAGGATTATTGCACAGAAGCGATTGGAACATTTGATTTTCCGAGCAGTTAAATATGTTAATGCATACAACAGGCTACATCGGTGCATGGTAACATTTACTTTTAATTTATTTATATGTTAGCCAGACAAGTCCACAAGACACAAGTGCTCCTTTTCAGATACTCTGGGTGCACTGTTTGAATTAAGTGACTTGTCCAGAGTTGTGCAAGTGGCAAAATATATAGAAATGAGGTGCAGAACATGAATACAAGCTGGTAAATGATTCAAAAAGCACCTGAGTACATGGTATACTTAACTCAATTCATGTTAGTACTACTCAAAGTCAGGCTTACGTGTTTGTTTGTTTCTTTGTTTGTTTAGTTAATAACTTGATGACCAGGTAAGTGGCATATTATTATGCCAGACCCTGGTTAACCAGTAGAATGCCAGACATGAAAATGAATCAAATGCAGATGATAACAAAGGCTACTGGAAAGAATACAATATATCAAAGACCGAAATAGTTTTTTTTCCAACACCAAAAAGTGACAAGAAGGTATAGATTCATAGGTACAAATACCCCATTTGAAGAAAAGTAATACTACATAGATTTGGGTTCTCAGGAAATACCCAGCAGTGCTCCAGTTGTCCCATTGTACTACCAATATATCTCCATTCCTCCACTAAGGTTACAATGACCAGTCTGGTCCTTTAAACATGGCCTTGGGCTGATATATTCCCTGAAGAACAAAAAAGTAATAAAATGCAATTAACAGTAGCATGCTGAACAGGAAACAAGTCCTATAAATGAGCCTCAGTTTTTGAATAGAATAGCAGAATATGGAGTAGCAGTGATAGCTCATGTGATGGCTGTGCCATGGCCCAGCAATCAAGGAGCCTCAATCCTCACCACTAACACAAGGGAGGGCATCACATATAAGAGGAAAGGATAACACATACACACAAGAAAGTATAATTTCCCTTAAATACAAACAGAGATCACAGTCAGTCTGGGGCTGGTTGCTTCCTTGCTCTCCAGGTCCCCAATAAGACTCCCCACTGGCACAGCTATAGGGTCCAGATACCAGCCTAGCTGGCAAGCTAAAACCTCCAGTACCCTCTCTGTCCAACCAGTGCTTCGTATCCCTGCCCAAGTAGCTGACACACACCCACACACACTTTGAGATAAGTATTTATACAACTTCACAGACACTTTTGGGAAAGGCTGACACAGATTCTCCAGCTGTGCCCCTTTACCCAGACTATATGGTAGTAATCACTGCCACCAGCTAATAATTATCAGCTACCCAAAGGCCTTTAAAAGGGTGTCCAATTATTACTGTGCAATATTATTATCCAATTGGTAGTATAGCCCAGGGCTAAAGCTATAGGAGAGGCTTAGACAGTAAACTCTATAAATATGCAATGTACTCTAGAGATTAACTTATCCCTAGATAAACCAGCCACAGGTAAAAGGTTTTTAAAATATTTAATAAATACTTACAACACAAGACAATACTACTACACTACAGTGCTATTCAATAGTTCAGAGATCACACAGAAACTTAAAATAAATCAGTAGTACAGTTCTGACATAACAGAAAAACACTTACCCCCAGATTTACTAATCTTCCATGCAGGACTAGTCTAGTTCTGCACGGAAGCATCTGCTTAGGAGGAGGATGGCAGCACACCATGCCTCTTAATGAAGGCGTGCTGTCTGAGATCCAAATCCTACATGGAGCATGGACGAGTGCAGGGGGCGTGTCTGAGAGCAGAGCTCTCACAATATACATGCCCCTGTAACGAAGGACTGCAAAATTATTATAAACAATGAGAGAGACCGCTCATAGATATATGTATATCCCCAGTGACATCCCCCCACATGTATAAAAGCAATACTGAAGATGAAAAATAAAAAGTAATAATTTTTTTTTTTAATAAAATGGATGAGGTTTAACTGTAGGTGCGCAGGTTTGCCCATCGCTTAGCTACGGTTAATACAGGTGAAATGGCAGAAAGAGGATAAAAAGTAAGATATATGCAAATGAAGAAGTACAGCAATAGAGTAGTGGGAAGAGCATTTGTCTTACAAGCAGTCATTCATGGTTCGAGTCCCCCTACAGTACATTCCATTTTCCCTTCAAAATCACTGTCTATGATAAATATTTTTATTGCATAACCTAATAAATAACATATATTTCTGAACTGCAAAAATGCATTTAATGTGGGTGTGAGGAGTCAGTGTCATAATGTTGCAAAGTCCACAGATAATCACATGACCCATACAGTATGACAGATACAAATGGAAGGTAAACTGAGTAATGAATGATAAGTCCACACATGTCTTCAAATTGCCCACCTCCCTAAGAACCATTGCACTATTACTGTCTAAAATGTAGCACTAGTAAGCACTACTAAGCAGTAGTAAACAGACCTAAGCACTAGTAAGCAGGTTTAAGGCCATTTGCATTGGGGTAAGCAATGCGCACACAGATGAAGCAAGATCAAAGCTAACTCTCTGTAAGCATATGTAACCGTAGGGTAGCATGGCTTACCCTCAAGCAAAGCCGCGCAAACCTGTTTACAAGTGCTCAGAACTGCCTTGACCAGTCAGTATGCATCAGCCGCCATTCTGGGCTGTAAAAAATAACAAGACTTTGCAGGCTGTGAACTGTGAATGTTGCACTCTGCAGTCACAGTACTTAACCGCTAAGCCAACACAACAGTACATAAGAGTGATGTTTTAAGAAACAAACCTCTCCATAGGAAAACAAGCTGAACCTGTGAAAGGACTTTCTATATAGCCTTATGTTGTATACCCAGCTACATCACATAAATATGTGAACTGGAGTACTGCAGTAAGCACATATGTAAGGTGTTATTATAATAAATTGTAGAAGTCCCCAGGACCCCATACAGTGTATGTACACATGAATCATGGCTACCAGACACATATATAACCTGTAATGAATAATAAATCACTGCCAAAAAGCAAATATAATGCTAAGTAACTGTGAAGCAATGCTAACCACTGCACAGCTTAGCTTGTTAAGTGTAAGCAATGTGTAGGGCAGCCGATTCAATCTGCCTATTGGTATACCTCCTTAAGCACTGCCAACCTTAGGTAAGCAGGTGTACCCATAGCTTAGCCTTTTCAAAACTGGCCAATCACGGAAAGTGTGGGAATTTGCCTGTATTTAAACCTCACAGGCATGAATACTTCCTCTAACTGGTTGTAGCTTCCTAGTGCAGGCAGAATGGCTGGCGTGGGTGAAGGCACTCAATTTAGAGCACAGCGCTGGGACATCCAGGAGTCAAAAATCATCGTATGGCTCCTGGTAAAACACCATGAGCAGAGACTACTGCAGGGCCAGAACCAGGGCTCGCAGTATAACATGGAGGCCTGGGAGAGTCTCGCCCATGACCTCACCAGTGCCACAGGTATCCCCGGACTGGTGAGCAGGTCAAGCACTACCATGTTGACCTGAAGTGGTGGAAGGGGGGAGGTTGTACTGGAACAGTGGATCCAGGAGTCTTGGCAGATGCCTAATGCCCCAGTACTAAGTACTCATTCTGCTAAGTAGTTAATAATTGCCTAGCTTGTGTATACTATGGATAGGTATGGCTAAATATCACTGTATTTCTCTGACAGCTGCAGATGAGCGGGCTGCGAGCCAGCAAGCCCATGATGCTAGATTGCAAAGGCTGTGTTGTGAGGCGGGTTAGTAAGTATTCAGCGTGTACTGTCATAAATAAATATAAGAGCCTTAGAAAGTGTCGTACCAGTAGAAATAAATGTGTAATATTCTGTGAATAAAGGTATAACCCCTGGAGTGCTTCTGTTTACTCTTCTTTCATATGTTGTTGAACTGTTGCATACTATAAATAGTACTGTTGTATTAAGCAGTATTACCCACACTGTGGTATGCAGATAAAATGCGTATGAAGTTCTGTATAACAATGTTGGAAGTGCCAAGAGGTCAGTCATATTGTACAAGTGAGGGAGACTTACATAGAAAACAGAAGGAAACTTCACATCAATTCCCTGATAGCACAGTGTACTGTGATGTTAACTGAAATTTTTTTGTCACACACAGCAGGGGTTTGACTCCCGGGAGTGCTAGTAAGTTGTATGCATAATCATACCCCACAACTGTATAGATTTTGTTACAATGTTCAGATAGAAAACTGTATGCATAATTACACACAACTGTACAGAATTTGCTAGAATGTTCAAATAGAAGGTTGTATGCATATTCATGCTCCACAACTGTTCCAATCTGTCCAGCATGTCCAGATAAATGGCCCACATCACCAGCATGGTACCCTGTTCCCCTGAAAAATCAGTATGATGATCCAAGAAATGTAGGCAGCCATTAATGACATATAACTGATAGTCAGATGTGTACATACTCAGAGAATATATATGAAAACAAACCTGTCATTCTAGCACCTCATCCAAAGTGTATGAGAGCAATTCTCAACATATGTTGCATTAACACATGCATCTAGTCATGCCTGTATGTAAGACACAGGTCACGTATATAATATTCTGTAAACATACCAGTGTACAATATAATGCCATTGGGTAGTGTAATAATATATGTAAGGGACAGATCACTGCAGTGACTAAGAATGTTGTGAAAACTACAAGGATATATTAGTTGTTAATTGAACTCTCTCTCTCTCACCCCTACCATATGTGCAAAAATAACCTTATGACACACCTCAGTCTGTATGTGTACACTCCAAACTTATGTTGGGACATATGTCCTAATGGTTTATAAATATTAACATTTGTTTCTATGCATGTGCCATGTTAAAATGCACCCATATCAGTGGCCTGTTGCCATCAATGAAACCTGCATGCTGTTGTAATGGCCACCTTTTTTCCATATATGCATGTGTTCTGCTTGCTCTGAAACTGTTTTAAATCTGGTGTTTTGGGTTAATGGGAAAACCTATGCATGGTATTATAACTAATCCTGAATGCTGTTGACTATTACCAACCCATATCTGTCATAAACCTGCTACAGCATAGCTCGTATGGGAAGGCTGGTCCCAGTGGACCCACCTGTCCTACCTCAGCTGGCCATGGGACTGAGCAGCAGCATGTCTGGGGCCCAACCTGGGACCTCCTCCTCCATTGGCCCTGCACCACCTTCAGGTGGAACCACTGCAGGGGATGGGGCTTGCCCCCCCCAGGAGCTGACGCAGAGAGGAACATGTCACCCATCGTCAGGTCCAGGTCGTGGTGCGTAGGGAGCTCAATATGGAGTTTCAAGACCGGCTACGCCAGCTTGAGGGCTGAGTGGTGCAATTAGAGGGTGAGCCTGCCCCTCCTACACAGCCCCCCAGCACAGCCACCTTTGGGGCCGTGAAGGTGCAGTGGTGACTGTCCATGAGTGGGGACCTTAGTCTCACTGTTTCCATTTGGGGGCTCATGGGCTTGCGGCTTCCAAACACCCCTCCCTGCCCAAGGTGTGTGTCCCCACGTGTCATAAACCACCCCTGTATGCCGTCTTGTCAGTCATCCTACCCAACTTATCCTCCCCAAGCATACCTACTCTCTTTCCTCAGCATACCTCTCTCACCTTAAAAAAAAGGGCAATCTGTTCTCAAATAAAAAAAAAATCACACCCTATACATAGCTGTCCATTTTGCACACATGTTCACTGGACACATGTAATCTGGTCTAATTGGCATCACAACATACTATTGTTGTCCTCACCCCCTCTCCCATGGGTTGGAGTGTTCAAATGTACCTCCAAATTCATTGCATATGCACATCTGTTGCTGTAGAAGAAATGGGCAGCTATGGAGCTTCCCTACATTCTTCCCGCACATCCCTAGCTAGCCAGCCTACTGTTTTTACCTCTTTGTGCCCCTTTTTCACCACTTTCCTATCACCCCTTTTTCTTTTCTTTTAAAGAAATTAGCGTGGGGGTAAGCAGGAGTAGGCACTTTTAAGCAGCAGTTAGTGGGTAACAGCCTGTTTGCATGGGGGTAAGCTATGCCTACACAGGTTAAGCAATTTCGAAGCTGAGTGTAAGAAACTGTAACCGGCAGTCAGCAGTGCTTAGCTCTGAGAAAACCCATGCAAACCCTAATCAGTCTGTATCCAACGGCTGGTGTTCTTCCCAGCAACAAAGCAAACTGCCTCTGCAAGGCTCAAACCCAAAACCCTGCACATCACACACAAAGTGACTTACCACTAAACCATAGCAGAGATACATAACCCTGATGTAATCACAGACATATCATCCAGCACAATCAGTCAACAGTACAGAAAATATAGTAATATCATACCACACAACCTGTTAATGCAAGAAGTCTGGATAAATTGTGCCACAATGTCAGTACAGATAGGGATATATGTCAGCTACTGCTCCAATACACTTAAAATATTGCTAATTACACAGTCATATGTATTAGAACACATATGTAGAAGGAGGCGAAGTCTGAAACACAAAAGTGTTGGCACTAGTTACTGACTTTAATGCTGCGATCATCCATGTCAATTGCCAAAAGAATGAGGTACAGGCCAAAATATGAGCCAAACATGCACGGACATATGGACAGATATATATCTGTAAATGTAGACAGATAGACAGCTGTATGTGTGTGTGTGTGTGTATATATATATATATATATATATATATATATATATATATATATATATATAAAACTCATAAATAATCATATAACATAAATTGTATATAGATAGATAAATATGTTCATATGTATATATATATATATATATATATATATATATATATATATATAGATAGATAGATACATGGATGCATATATATATATATATATATATATATATATATATATATATATATATATATATATATATATATATATATATATATATATATATATATATATAGATATATGAGATATATATATATATATATATATATATGAGATATATATATATATATATATATATATATATATATATATATATATATATATATATATAGGTACATACACATATACAAAGACAAAAGGTATTAGTAGCCATACATATGTAGGAGTAGTGTGGAAGTACTGGGTGCAAAGTATATCCCTCAGCCACAAGACCTGTAACTGACACCTGCGAAATGTGTATTGTGGCAACCAGTCCCACAAATGAGAATACTTACATTAAACATATACCCATCCACCATTCAAAGGACATGACATAACACACAGGTATGCATACACAGAAAACCTTTATTTGTGTACTATACAATAATGTATGCCAGTACTTAAACCACATAAATTTGGAAATATGTAATCAGTGATGAATGCAAGGCCCACACAAAACAGTAGATGCAAGCAATGTGGATATATACCATACTATGCTGTCCAGGCCAAGGCCTTCAATTAGTACAACAGTAGACACAGGACTTGCCTTCAAGATAAGTAACAATCAACAATTACAGATGTAGTTAAGCAGCCTCCAATTACACCCTGTAGTTATGCCTTAGGGGGAAATGTAGCACTTGTGGTAATGTCACAGTATCTCATACATAGCATTGCTTAACCTAACATCTCACTATCATACTGACTGACTGAACTTTGTGTAACACTGTTCCCATGGAGGAATGTATGAAAGTGTACACCCTTACACCTTAATATGTCTTAACACTTATATCCCTGAAAAGGTGTCACAGCCTAGGTTAATGGTATTGAACACCCCCCTATAAAAGGCTGTACAAGGGTAAGGAACACTGTGTACCACACACTGACCTCTGGAATGTACAAGGGCACATATGTGTTGTCCAGCTGTTGCCCCCATATATATGGACCTTACCCAACAGTTGCTGTGGCAGTCCATGACATGACTGGGATGATAGCAGTAATGCTAGCAGTAAATAATGATAGGCCATTACCTAACAACCCCTTTCTGTATCACGGCAGGACAAAGACTGGCATATATGTGGAGGACAGAGGCAGGAACACAGGGCCATATTTGCATTATTGCTGTTACACACCCTGGAAATTGCTGGTGTTACAGGATTTGTTGCAGCATACCCTTATGCAGGAATACGACATTGAAATACAAATGGATGCAGCCAAGTACTAATTGCACTCAACAGACAGAATGCCACTGATATATGTGGGACAATACCTGTGTGGTGCACAGACAAAACCTAACAGCCAGTCCTCTGGCTATCATATGGATAGGCCCACAGTTGAGAGCTATGCAGACAGACTACATTCCATGCTAAAGTACCATGTACACAGTAACCCTGTAAGACCAACAAGATACAATGCACACAACAACACTACTCACGCTGTCTGTAGGTCTGAAACCTTACCCAAATGTGTATTTGGCCTGTGTCTGCAGGTTCTGCTGTAAGAGGTATTGCTACCTGCTGTCTGTAACACTGAATTCCACACACAGGAAGGATGCCCTCCATATTTGAAAGGTGAAGGGACAACGCACACAGAAGTCAGCAATTTATAGTACCGGGTTGCCATGCCAGTGGTTATCTGAAGTACTACACAGCAGGCTGCTGCAATCTATTCAAATGAGAGAGAAAAAAAACATAAATTAAAAACAAATAACAAAGCTCAGGGATTTGTTACAGTGGAAAAAAACATAAAAAGTATGTGAAACATATATGTATTTACTTGTATGTAGTATATGGCATAGAATAATAGGATATATAATGTGAAATGATTTATATGTGCCATCAGTAGTTGTTCCTGTAATGATGTTCTGCTCAACAATTGCTCTGGAAAATATTGTCTGTCCTTGTGGGCAGTGGGACATACCTGTCAGCTGTGCAGATCAGCAGTGAATGGCAAAGATGTGACCCATGATATCTATGTTCTGTACATTACTATGGCAAATTGCTGGTGGTGGTATTAATACTGTCATGATAGACACATGGGTGTGAGAGCACACCACCTCCAGGACAGTCATGTTAAAGTGCAGCACAGCATGCCCAACTGCCATAGCTGTATAATATTCTTACTGTAAATCTGTCACCATATATACCCCCCTAATGCTAGTCTGTGTTCACATGTGACACCTGTCTGTGTTGCAGCAAGGCAGAACAGTTCAGCTGTGAAGTAAAGAGAGTTACAACAGAGTAGTCCAGATGTCTGTATGCACCCCACATACAGATAAATATATGTGTGATATATAATCACAGTTCTGTATGTCTACAGAACCTTGGACAGTTTATCCATATATATAGGTATATAAACAACACAAAATGATATCTACACACACACACACACACACATATATATATATATATATATATATATATATATATATATATATATATATATATATATTTATATATACATGTATATATATATATATATATATATATATATATATATGTGTGTGTGTGTGTGTGTGTGTGTGAGTTTTTACACACACACACACACACACACATATATATATATATATATATATATATATATACAAACACATATATACATATACATAATACTGACATGTTTAGGTATATATATATATATATATATATATATATATATATATATATGTGTGTGTGTGTGTGTGTGTGTGTGTGTGTGTGTGTGTGTATGCCAATACATGTCCCCTGCCATGACATGTGTGAGAGAACATCACACATCAATACACAACATACACACTGTCTATACACACTGAGCAGAGTGGAGGAGAGGCATTGACTACAACTCTGATCTGAGATATATAAGTATCCTGTTTTTTGGCTTATGTATACTGATTATTGTGTCTAGCAATTTATATATAGCACTTTTTATTGCCTGCTGCATAGTTTTTAGTGCATGTTATTGCTATTAATTAATCTGCATGGGTAACTGATTTGTTTGCAGTTAAAAGCATTCTGTAGAGTCTCTTTGCTCCTTTATCTGTTTAAAAACTTTCATTTTGTGGCTTTCTGTAGTGTTTACTGTCCAAAGAGTGTAGGCTAATAGCTTTGGTATTGTCCTAGTTCAGATTTGCTGGCTCTGAGCCAGTTTGCCTCTACAGTGATTGTTCAAAGCACATGAACAGGCCATCTTGAATTAGTAGTAGCCTTTCTTTACCTTGGCTAGATTGTATTAATTGGCTGCTGGCTAGGGGGGGCTGGTTCTTTTGTGCTTTTTTTAAAAAAAAGTTGTCTAAGGTTGTATCTTCTGGTATTTAAGCCCTAACTTTGAGAGGATTTCTGTCTATACACACTAAGCAGAGTGGAGGAGAGGTGTTGACTACAACTCTGATCTGAGATATATAAGTATCCTGTTTTTTGGCTTATTTATACTAATTATTATTTCTAGCAATTTATATATAGCACTTTTTATTGCCTGCTGCGTATTTTTTAGTGTATTTTATTGCTACTAACTAATCTGCATGGTTAACTGATTTGTTTGCAGTTAAAAGCATTCTGTAGAGTCTCTTTTCTCCTTTATCGGTTTAAAAACTTTAATTTTGTGGCTTTCTGTAGTGTTTACTGTCTAAAGAGTGTAGGCTAATAGCTTTAGTATTGTCCTAGTTCAGATTTGCTGGCTCTGGGCCTGTTTGTGTCTACAGTGATTGTTCAAAGCACACGAATAGGCCATCTTGAATTAGCAGAAGCCTTTCTTTACCTTGGCTAGATTGTGTTAATTGGCTGCTGGCTTGTGGGGGCTGGTTCTTTTGTGCTCTTTTTTTTAAAGTTGTCTAAGGTTGTATCTTCTGGTATTTAAGCCCTAAGTTTGAGAGGATTTCTGTCTATACACTTTGAGAAGAGTGGAGGAGGGGCGTTGACTACAACTCTGATCTTAGATATATAAGTATCCTGTTTTTTGGCTTATTTATACTGATTATTGTTTCTAGCAATTTATATATAGCACTTTTTATTGCCTGCTGCATAGTTTGTAGTGCATTCCATTGCTATTAACTAATCTGCATGGGTAACTGATTTGTTTGCAGTTCAAAGAATTCTGTAGAGTCTCTTTGCTCCTTTATCTGTTTAAAAACTTTCATTTTGCAGCTTTCTGCAGTGTTTACTGTCTAAAGAGTGTAGGCTAATAGCTTTAGTATCAATCCCCACCCTCCTTCCCTCTTCGTGTCTTGTTGTTATACTTGGTGGCTTTGCAGTTGCCCGCCCCTACTGTAAATTTGATCTGGGACACTCCTCCCACTCTAGTGTCTTTAGCTCATTCTACCTAATACAGAAAGAACATCTGAGAAGGCCTTCTGTTTCTCCTTTTTCCCTTTCAAAAAAAAGTTGCCTAAATCTCCTTGTGTTCTGACGGTGCTTCTCAAACATTTTGGAAATATAGAGTATATTTTAGAGCATTTATTATAACTGTAATTGCCTTAATATTGTTACAACTCAAGTGCTCTAGGTTGCACTGCATCTGAATTGTTTGTGTGTTTTAGCTGCTTTTCTGTATATATTGACTTCTCTGTATATGTAGACTAGCTACTTATTCTGCTGTATTACTGCCTCTTAAATCGTTTTTAGTTGTGCACTTGCCTTGCTTCATTTAAAAAGTTTTAAATTGCTAATTTTGTAGAGTTTTAATTGCATTTACTGTTTAGGACTACACACTCAAGTGTGTTAGCCTGTTCTGTGTTTATTTACTGTATTATTGCATTGTTTAGCCTGTTTTAACAAAAAAAAAATACTATCTTGTTTGCTCGTTTCCCACCTTTCCTAGCCAGTCCATATCCCAGGCAATGCTTGTCTCAGGACTTTATTTTCTGTGTTCAGAGCTATCCAGACCTTGCTGTGGTAGAGGGAAGTCCTACTGCTTACCAGTGGGATTGTTGAGCATTGTACTGCCTATCTAACACCAGATGAGTGGTTTCCAGCTCTGAAATTGTAATTTTATTAGCCTTTTTGGACTGATTTCTATCCCTTTCAACTTTCTGGCTTAAAATGTGTGTGTTTACACACTTTTCACATCGTGCAGCACTGCAGGGCTACAGTTAAAGTATTCCAGGTGCCAGGAAGTCTGCTCTTCAAATTTTCCCTTAGAACTAGCTGGTTTCTCAGTAGTAGCACTAAAATCTGAACCCTGTGACTAGCACTTGCTCTAGAACCTGCTAGAAAGCACTAGGAATCCTGAAACTGATACAAGCACTCAACTCTCCTTGTCAATAAGGAGAAATTAATCATAGGCACTAAACAGCCTATAATTGCAAAGTATCTTGCAAAGGTAAGGGAAAACAGCTCTTATACTTTACAAAAAAAGCACTTAAACAGGCATGCCCAAGGGTCAACTTCCTGTGATTTCTCCTGTCCACTTGGCGAATATGGACATACTGGGGCAATGTGGCAACTGCCTCATGTACACAGACAATCCTCTCCTCATACCACCCAACACTACAACCTGCGAGAGATGCACTTACATAGCCAAACTGGAAGCAAAGCTCTCTCCAGCCAAGATTGTGCTAGACAGTGAAGAAGAGAAGGTTAACACCTGCACTACACCTCAAGCAACTCATAGCCCTTCAAAACACCCACCATCAACACCCACACATAGCAACACTAAACCCACATATGTGGAGGCTCTTAACATTAACTTGCCAAAGCAAAAAGAACCTCTGAAGATGAAACACAAACAAACACCAGTCACAACCAGTGACACATAGCTTACAACACCAGTGTGCCATCCAACAACAGCCCCTAAGGCAAAACAATGTACCTAATACTTTAGTCATAGGTGACTCTATAGTGAGGCACACTGATGTCCCACTCACCAGGCTGAACAAGGAGAAAATTACAGTCAGCTGCCTGTCGGTGCCAGGATCCACCACATAATGCATGCACTCAAGTCACTTCCCAAGTACAAATATGACTCTGTCATTGTCCATGCTGCAGTGAATGACTTGAGATGTACCTCCTTGGACTACATGAAAAGAGACATGGAAGAGCTTTTGGATCATGTGGCCAGGCAGGTAGAACCCTAGCCCTGAGTAGCATCCTGCCTTCGCCCAGAATGATACCACAGTATAAGGACAAAATGATTGACTTCAACAATTGGCTAAGCTTCTGGTGTCATTCAAAGGGGATTCCAGTATCTGTCTGCCTGGGAAGACATGATCGACAAACCATGATGCTTTGCCAAAGATGGTCTGCACCTGTCACCCCTGGGATTCAGGTTACTGGCTAAAGCTCTTGCCACCCCTATAGTGCCTTTTTAGGCAAGGTTCAAAGGATAAAACCACCACCATAACAGATACAAGCATGCAAAATCTGAAGGTAATGCTACTCAATGCTAGAAGTCTAAACCTCAAAATGTAGTCTCTCAAAGCACTCCTAAAAATGGAGAACATCAATATCTGTGCAGTAACTGAGACCTGGTTCAAGGCTCCAGAGAGCACCCCTGCAATACCAGGCTACAACTCTTACCACACTTTTTGGCCACAAAACCAAGACCAAAACACTAATGGTGGAGGAGTGTCCATATTCACCAAGGATATTCACACCTCCAGACTAGTTGCCAAACACAATGCATCTGAAATTCTCCAGGTGCAACTAACACTAAGTAAGACTGCAATCCAAACTGTAGCTTGCTACAGATCCCCTACCATACCCCAAGATTCTCACTACACCTTTCTAAACATACTGGAAAATATTAAGATACAACCAAACACCCTAATACTGGGTGATTTCAACTACCCTACCATTAACTGGGAAAACTACTCAGGTACAAACTCCTTTTCCCAACGGTTCTTGGAATTCATAAATTCCAATGCCCTGGATCAACTAATCCATTGTCCCACCAGGGGCTCCAATATCCTAGACCTGGTCATTACCAACATGGGAGATTGATGCTCCACACCAGTGGTCACCCCCTCATTGGTCAGGTCTGACCATAAGCAAATCACGCTTGACATCCACATCTCACCCCACCCCCCCAGTAAGGAAACCTCCTTCAAAACCTTCTCCAAAGCCAACTTCATGCTACTGAAGTCAGAAGTGACAAACTTCATGACACCCATGCAGATGGGATCTGAAAGTTCGACTGCAGATTCTTACACTAAGGCACTGTATGAGCACATCCACTCGTGCATGAATCATGCCATCCCAAATAGAACCAAGATGCTCTTCTCCAAAAAAAGGAAGCCAATCTGGTGGTCCCCTGCTATAAACAAACTCTACAACAGAAGGAAGAAACTGTTGCAGAAAAGAGGAAAATCCCAGGATGCAAAAACCTCCTTCACCAGCCTCAGTAAGAAGCTGAGATCCCTCATAAAATCCTCAAAAGCTAGATATGAAAATAAAATTGCCAAATATTCCAAAGACAACCACAAGGCATTCTATAGTTATGTCAAGAATCTAAATGGCAATGCTCAGATCTGCTCTGAGCTACAACAGAATGGCTTTAAATATACTGATCCCAAGGATAATGCCAATATCCTGGCAGATCGATTTAGTGCCAACTTCACCCCCCTCTCACCCCCTAAAGGGCCCATCTCAATGCCAAAAGATTGCCAAATTCCGGTAATCACGGCCACACAGGTAGAAACTGCACTCTCCAAAGCTAAGAATACAGCATCCATGGGACCAGATGACATCCCAGGCTGTGTACTACATCAACTACAAAATGAACTGGCACCCCACCTAAGTGTCATGTTTAATCATAGCCTCACCTCAGGCTTCATGCCCACTGAGTGGTGCACAGCTACAGTTATCCCACTCCACAAGGGGGGATCCACCTTGGATCCCTGGAACTACTGTCCCATCAGTCTGACAAGCCTGATCTGCAAGGGCATGAAACACATTATCATGGAACTTATAAACAAAGACACTGGCAATCTTCAAACACTGGACCCCACCCAGTTTGGGTTTGTGAAGGGCCAATCTTGTCTCCTGAATCTGATTGACTTCTTTGAATCAGTCTCCAGAGCTGTGGACGAGGGTAAGGTGTTCCACACAGCCTATATGGACCTCACCAAGGCCTTCAACACCTTCCCCCACTCTGGAATCATGGATAAACTTCCTAAGTTGGGCATAAATCCCTACGTCACTTGATGGGTTGCCAACTGGCTTACTGACAGAACCCAGATTGTAAAAGTAGCTGACTCCAAATCCAGCTGCAAACAAGTGACAAGTGGAGTACTTCAGGGTTCAGTCCTGAGACCACTCTTGTTTGGCATCTACTTCTCTGAAGTACAGGCCAACACTAAGGGACTCTGGCTAACAAAGTTCACAGATGACTGCAAACTGGGAGCCATTATTGAATCCCCAAATGATGTGTATATTCTACAAAAGGGCCTTACAGAAACAGATGCCTGGTGCCAGAGCCATGGGCTCAAGCTTAGTGCCAAGAAATGTACAGTTAGCCCCTTTGGAAAAAAACATGTACCCATGAATTACCACATAGTTGGCAGTACACTAAACATCAAAAGTGTGATGAGAGACTTAGGGACACAGGTGAACAGTGGTCTCACTTTCAATAACCACATCACCACAACAGTCAGGCAATCCTTCTATGTGGCACACCTCATCACTAAGGGCTTTTCATCCAGAAAAAGGAGGTCATTGTCCCACTGTACTCATCCCTCATTAGACCCATTATAAAGTATAATGCCCCATTTGGTATGTACCTCACAAGACATCTGCAACAGCTGGAAAGGCCACAGAAATACCTCACTAAAAGAATCACAGGCCTAAAGCAGATGCCATATGCTGACTGTCTAAAAAAACTCCAGCTATACTCTGTGGCATATCGTCTACTCAGAGGCATTCTCTGCTTAATATACAAGGCCATGTCAAACCCTGAGCTGTTGGAAATGCCCCATTTAAAGAAATCCCAATCCCTCAGAGCCACACGCTCCAGGGACCTAAACCTTGTCATCACCCTGAACAAAACATGCTAGAGGGATAGGTTCCTGATCCAGAGACTTCCCATACTCTGGAATAGACTGCCCATACATGTCAAGCAGAGCGCCTCCTTGACCCTCTTCAAAAGGAACCTTGATGATTGGATGGGAGATAGGTAATTCACCCCGGGATCATGTCAGTCACCCTGCTAGACAGGGTTCCAGAGAAGTAAATATTGTGGGAAGAAATATCCAGGGAATTGTTATGGCTAGGCTTGTATAGGCCCTAGGGCCGATAGCCTAGTACCAACCTATGAACCTATGAACCTATATCTACACACCAGTACATGGCTTCAAAATGGAGTGTGGACTGTGGTGTGCAACCCAAGTTAGGAACACATCGCAATTGTTTGAGAAGGTGGGATATCTATGTTGGTGAAGGGTAGTAGGCACATATTGGTATGTAGGTTTGGTTGGGTGACAAACAAGACAGCATACAGGGCTGGTATATGACACTTGTGGTGGGTAAGCACTGTGGATGGGTAGTTTCATTTGGAATGTGGAGGCCATTGAGCCCCCATATGGGAACAAAGGGAGCATGGTGCCTACCCATAGACAGTCAAGACAGCATCTACATGATCATAAAGATGCCTGGGCTTTGAGCTGAGCAGGAGGAGCATGCATGTCTAACCTTGTGTATGTGTACTGCATGACTCCAGGTGATGTAGCACATACCCCATGTCTCTGTGGAACTCCTTATGCACCAGACCCTGGACCTAACTGTTGGTGACAAACATATGTCTGTGTATGCTCCTTGGGGGGGGGCACCATCCCCTGAGGTGGTTCCACATGAAGGTAGTGCTGGAACAGTAGATAATGAGGTTCTATGGTGGGTGGTGGATGTGATGTGGCCTGGTAACATGTCCACATTAGGTGGGAGAGGTGTTCCTGCTGGAAATATTTCCTACATATACTGTTGTGTCACTGTCATGGACCATATGCGGGTTGTAATAGTCCACACAATCCCAGAACATGAGCAACGGCATGCATAGATATCCCAATAACACAGAATGGCAGATGTGTAGCAATCACATAGCAAGCATACCACATGCATATGTGGAAACATATTGGCAGTGACAATGGCATGCAGTTGAAATACTTTGTGACAGCCCAGCAACTCTAGTGTCCCCACAGGGATCATGTCTATAAACACATAGCAGAAAGTGTTGTACAATACAATATATGTCCCAATGGTAGATAAACCTGAGACATACCACTTGCATTGTGTGAACATTAAGTTGGAGCTGATATGGTGGTGGGAGACTGATATGCGTATTGTATTATGGTAACCATGCCATATGAGTTGCTCAGACATATTTCCATCTTTATGTCTTGGGACAATGGCACATCCATGAAATCCAGCCTACAGTGCCGCTGAGGATGACATCATACTCACCAGCCTCATCCAGCACTATCAGCTGCTGCTCTCTAGGACAAGCCAAGATCAGCATGAGCGCACTGCCATGTGGAATGATGTGGTCCGCAGGGTATATGAGGTGGGCATGCACAGTCGTACATATGAGCAGGTCCGCCATCATTGTAGTGACCTGCTCTGCCATGTACATTGCCGTGTCGCTGCTGTCCGGGGTGACCACCTTACAACGGGGGAGGGGGGCATAACATCCATCCCCCCCTCACCAGAGTTGAGGAGCTGCTCATGAGCCTGGTGGCACCTGCCTGCCCACAAGAGCTACAGACCTATACAGTCATGGAGATGGGTGCTACCCACACACCAGACATGGAGCATGCAGGTAAGGTTCCAGGGCATATCAGTAGACCACTATTGTGTATGCATATGTACAGGTAGATCATACATATGTGAGATGTGGAGTCTGTTGCTGTTAATCAGTTGTGCATAATCAGTTGTGCATAATCTGTAGTACTGTGGACTTCAGCTGTTGTTTTACTGTAATATTGCACCCACCCTGTAGCAATGCCACAGCTGTGGCCACTGATATCAGCTCTATCTCATCTCAATGTAGGTACCTCTGGGATACGAGCAAGGCAGCAGCCGGATGCTAGTGAGTATGGTTTAAGGTCATGCTTGGCAATACACTGTGCATGTCATAGCTAAGGTGTAGGCCATGTACACATCTAACACACCTACCCATAATGCATGCTGTACATGTTCACTGACAGAGCACACACCTCACTAATGGAATTACCAGCCTCAAACACATGTAATACACAGACCATCTCAGACAACTGTAGCTACACTCCAGTGCACATTGCCCAGGCACAGATGACATCTGCCTAACATACACAGCTATGTCATACACAGAGCAGTTGAGCATGCTACACATAAGGAAATCCAAATCCCTCTGCAAACACACGCTCCAGGGTCCTAAACCAATATACTGGAGGGATAGGGCCCTGCCCTGGGAATTCCCACACTCTGGAACAGACTACCCATTCATGTCAGGCAATGCTACTCATTGGCCCTCTTTTCTAAAACACTTGACAACTGGATGGGAAATGGGGAATTCACCCTGGGTAGTATGTATGTGCCACAGCCTGAAAGGGGCACAGGGGAACAACATTATTGGGTGGAGCATGCCTGGGAACCCCTGTGGCTAGGCTTATGTAGGCCCCAGGACCAATAGACTAGTACTCACCTATGAGCCTATGTGTACTACAGGCAACATCAGCCAGGGCTCACTACAGATATGATCTGCATAATGGTGGGACATTGCTAAAGCCATGTGTTGCAATGTGTTCTGATGTACCAGCACCATGTTGGCGAAGTCCAGGAAATTGCAGTTATGTTACATGTGCTGTGCAATCCACACCTCCCCCCTACCCAGGGATGACATCCCCATCTGTACAATGCTGGTGCCACTGTACACCTGCATGTTTGCCCTGCAATGGCAGTGAATATGCCAGTACACATGGTGTTCCTAGTTTGGGATACTGCAATATGACACACATGTGCAGGCCACAGATATCGAGCATTTGCAATGTAGCAGGAGATGGTGAGGGTGTGTTATCCTGAAACACAACAGTGCACTGAAGGGGAGAGACAAACCCATTGAGAATGGCTGCATCTGCACGCAGACAAGGTCATGAAATGTGGCAGACATAACCCTGACTCCACGGCACTGGTGATGGTACTGTGTGACCTCCAAGGGCTGTGAATGTATTTAGCATGCAAACATGCAGGTTTGGGCAACATTTGCAGGCCTGACTGACCAACTACTGGCTCATTATGATACCCCATGCTACTATACCCCTGCCAGGTATTGTGACTGCAGTAGTACACATAGCAGTTATTGCTACACACCATCATGATATGTGTGTGCATACATATGCACCCATAAATGGTATGCATCCCAATCAGCATCTGCACAACTGATACATATGGCTCATAATACAATTGACTGCCTAGGTCATATGTCACATATCAGGTATGTGTAGTGTTGCCATATGCAGTAGTGTTGCACCATGGCATGTCATGGAAGAGGGTGCCATGTCAATAATGGTCTGTACACTCACCATAGGTACAGTACATTGTGTCTGTGGTTGGTCTAATGGTATTCTGTCACTTATACATGCACCACTGATGATGACATCTGTGAATACACATGTAAAAACATGTGTCCACATATAATCCAGAAAGACACAGATGCTGTGAGCAGCAGAGGAAACATAACTGACACACAGATACACATCTTGCAATGGTGCACAGTACATGCCAGGGTGCTGAACAGATGCACAGCAATGCTGTGGACATGGGTGCAGTGTGTTCCAGGGGGAGGGCCATCACCTACTAACAGAAGCCATGCATCACAGCCATGTATAATGTTGGTAACAAGGATTGACTACAGTTGCACAGCATGCTGTTGAGCACCACATGTCCTGCATGCTGACATGTGTGTAATTACAGGTTTGTGTGTAATACTGTACTGCACCAGCACCTGCTATTGTGTGTGTTATGGGGGTGCTGAAGCTGTCTGTGGGTGCTGTCTGGTGGAGTGTATGGGTTGTCATGTATGTCGACTGCATGTGTGTATGTCTGTGTGTGTGGCCATGTCTGCACACGTGTGTGTGTGTGTGTGTGTGTGTGTGTGTGTGTGTGTGTGTGTGTGTGTGTGTGTGTGTGTGTGTGTGTGTGTGTGTGTGTGTTTGTATGTACTGTTTAGCGGTTATGTACAGGTCTTACAGTCTGTTCCCTGTTTTCCCCTCACAGGTGGCAAGGTGGGGCTGGGTCCCTCCTACAGGGAATCTGAAGTCACTGATACAAACAGTGACCATGAGGATAGGTGTGCTGAGGCACAGGCAGGGTCGTCAGGGGCTGGGCTACCAACTGACATCCCACAAGTATCCATCCCATCCATGCACACAGTCACACTGCCTTTACATATCTCATCACCATTGGCCTTACCTGAGGGATAGTGTACAGTTGGCATTGGCCAGGACAGTGTGGTATCCATGGCATGTGTGTCAGGACACAGCAGCCATAGCCAGATGTCCGGTGGGCTACCACATAGGCAAATGTTCAGGGGTGCTCGTAGGAGCACTGCTGGTCATCATGCCCCTGGCAGACATGCCACATGTATATCTACCACACGCATGTTCCAGGCTGACATGGAGGCACAAATGGAACGGTACACCAGACAGGGTCTAAGTGCATAGAGGGCTCATCACACTTCTGTAAATGACAGCATCTGTGACCTAGCAGGTGCAATTTGCAATTTCATTGAGGTCATGGATAGATGCTGGGGTGAGACATTGGATCTCATCAACAATTTTACATCCATGCATCAGGACAGGGTGGGATGGTTGCGATGGCCACATGGACATTATGCCAGCAGCATCATCAGCTGGAGGTCACCGTGGACGTCCCACCAGTCACAGCCACTCCAGTAGTGGCAGTACCAGCCCCAGCACTGTGGGGGGGTGCTGTCCACAGAACATTGTAGTAGACCACGTGCACATGGCCTTGGCCAGTCCCAGGAGGGACCTGGGTCCAGTGGACGTTTGTCAACCTCGGAGGACAGTACCCTATCTGGCTTTGTACCTGATACTGCCTGTGGCACCCCTACCAGGCACAGGTCCTGTGTCCATGGACAGAGATAGTGAACTGCAAACCCTGCCAGGTACAGTCTGCAGCCGTCTCACAAATCCCCATATAGGGCAGCCACATGGTGGAACTGTGTGCATGCAGAGACACACACACACATAAACGACAAACTTAGAGCAATCACATACCTGCACACACGACATCACTATTCACCCATAACACTACTCAGCCGCCTCACACACACAAACACACATTGTCAATTGTATGGCTCAGCCTAGGCCTCTGGCATACCAACAACACACCCTGTGCATATGATGATACCTGTGCCACATCCTGTCATCTGTAACATCAATGCAGAGACAGGCTAGCATGGTGCTGATGCACAGGGTGACTGTTCAACAGTGTAGCAATGAAATGCTGTGTAGCATGTTGTCAGCAGTAAAGTGAAATGCTAACATCCTGGAAGGTGTAGCTGTGCAGCCATGATGCATTATAACTGTAATTAACAATGTTGTATTGTTTTCACCATTATATATTCTGATTGTGTTGTGGTTGTCCATGTGCCACATGGCTGATGGGTGTAGTAATGTCACCAGGCCTTCTACAGTGGACACCAGTAAGTGTAGTGGGTGATACACAAGACATGGCTGGGTACAATACACAGAGCCTTTGGTTTGGATGCAGTACAGATACAAGACTGTACACATGGAGTTATGTCCCTGTGCAAGTAACACATCTGTTGCCCATGTAACCCACCAAGACAGGATAGGCACAACCACACATTGGTATATATGCAGTCTGCTATTTGAATTGCCTTGAACATGCTAACAGCAGAGTGTATGTCCCCTTCCCCACTCTACTGCAATCTTCACCTCAGTAACATGGGTGTGTCAATGCCGGTGGCATAGCCCTACCCTAGGAGGGTGTGAGGTACTCTACTACCGTGAATGGTGTAAACAACAACTAACCAACCTGATAACATACACTGTACAGTGTTACAGACAGCTATGTGGGGGTATAGATGCAACAGTAACTGCAATGATGGTGGATGTGTCCACAACAGCCACACCCAGTGAGTTATAGCAACCCCAGTATTACTGCACACCTCTACAGTGTGGAGGAGGGCATTAACACATCTACGACCTGTGAAGGACTGTATGTCCACGGGATGGCACCTGTGGAATGTTGGCATTTGCCAAGCAGTCCTGGGGGGAACTTATTCTGTGAACAGAGGTAGATCCCTTAACATCTACACACATTCCTATATGTGGGATGGTGTACAAAAGCCTGCTATGATCTACGTAGGCTGTGTGCACCTCCCAACCCTCATCTACACCTGTCATGATTGCGTCAAGGAGGTATACCAGGTTCAGGTGGTATTCTCTGCCTTTGACAAGTCCAACATTGGTGGGATCCAGGGTTTTAAGATTATCAGTGACATTGGCCATGGGTTCATTGTTGATATGTTCCATGTCCCTGCAGACCAGGCTCATTAGACTACTGGGTGGTAGTTTCCAGCTGACATGGTGGATTTGTGGTTGTCCTTGGCAACAGTGGTGAATCCATTGTCAGGTGTAGGCCTGTTGGATCGTATGAGGGATGCTGGCTATTTACTGAGCCTGGGCAGGGGGGTCCCCCAAGCATGACACTTCACTTGACTGTACTGTATGATATGTTACTGATGCCAGCCTGACATCATACAGGTGGGATGGAGTACTGTTAACATTTACTGCCCTTGTCATGTAAGTTCCTGGTTATGAGATCTGCTAAGGTTGGTAGTGTATTGCAGGCCAGACGTGTTTGGCTGTGGGGGGGGAGGTACCTATCCATGCCAGACATATGTTGTTTGGCTCTCTCAAACCCATTAATGGTGCATGTGGACATATATGTTTTGGTTATGTTCCCAATTTTATCTACAGATGTATGTCCATATATACCTATATAGATATATATATATGGGTTTACCTTTGAAAGGGAGAAAATTATTTCTCCGAACGGCCCTTTCTGTGAACCGAAAGGACAAATCTGTCATTTTGAATCGCACCGAAGTTCAAAACTCAGCAAATCAAAAAGCAGATTCACTGATTTTCGAACTACAATTTGGAATACATATCATAATGCAGGGGGGCAAGTCCCCTGCACCCCCCTAGCTGGGGGACTGTGCCCCCCAAACCCCTACTTTAATATTCTAACTCCTAGATTGCACTACAGTGGGGAAAGGGACATTTTCCCGATCCCCACTTTAGTGCAATTCGCACCCAAAATGCCAAATCTGCAATAAGCGAATGCATAGTGATATTCGCTTATTGCACATTCGATGCATTTACTCCAGGATTTTGCTATGTTGAAAACTTACTTTTGACCATCCAGCTTTTGGAGAAATGATTTTCTCCTTTTGAAAGGTGAACCATATATATGCTTACATATATATAAACTTATTGCTGTATATATGCAGGCATATGGATGTATACATATATATCGATAGATGTATGCGTATCTATGTATATATGTATATATTGGCATATATGTATGTATATATTTCTGTATCTATATCTGCATATATAGATATATCCATTTAAATATAAATAAATATATATATATATATATATATATATATATATATATATATATATATACACACACACACACACACACACACACACACACACACACACACACACACACACATACATCTACATGGTGGAATACATTCCCTGTAGTGTTGAATACCTGGGCTGGATGATATGTTTGTGAAAACATTATGATTATGCATATCTGCCATGGCTTAGTGGTAAATCACTTTATCTATGGTGTGCAGGATCCTGGTTTCGAGCCTTGCAGGAGCTGGTCATTTTGTTGCTGGGCAGTTGGATACAGAGTAATTAAGGCACTATAAAGCAGTTGTAAGTGGGTTTGCGTGGGTTTGTGCAGAGCTAAGCACTGCCAACTTCTGGTTACAGTAACTTACAGTCAGTTAGCTTCTATATTGCTTAACCTGTGTAAGCAGTGTTTACCGCCGCACAACTGCTCAAACTTTACTTAATCTGTATCCAACGGGCCGTGGTCTGCCCAGCAACAAAACAAATAGCTTCTGAAAGGCTCGAACCAAGGACCCTGCACACCATCATTTACCACTAAGCCATGGCAGATATGCATAATCCTGATGTTTTCACAAATATGTCATCCAGTCCAGTAGTGCAACAGTATAGAGAATGTATGCCATCACTTAGATGTATGTGTGGAATGATATTAATATGTAAACAGATACAACATATCTATATATGTAGATATATATATAATTTCTAAATCTATATACATTTATATTAATATATATGAACATATATACATGCAGATGCCTACATCAACACATATATGTGTCTACATCTATATGTCTACATATACACAGCAAGTTACATATGTGTACGCAGATATACATCTATTACATATGTGTACACAGATATACATCTATGTAGGTATATACGGACATAGTTATTTATATGTAAGCAGATATATATATCTATATCGGTATATATGGCCATACATCTGTAGATAGCAATGGCAGACTAACAAACAAACATATGTCCACATGCACTGTTAATGCGGTTGGGAGGCCCCACACACTATACATCTTGTACAAATAGCCCCCCCCCCCCACAACCATACACATCTGCCCTGCTATACACTACCAAGTGTTGCAGATCCCATAACCAGGACCTGACATGACATGGGCACAAGATGTTAACAGTACTACATGCCACCTGTATGATATCAGGCAGGTATTGGTGACATATCATGCAGTACATTCTGCCTCCCATAGGAAATGTAAACTGTGGAAGTCATCAACATCCCCAGGATATGGATACACAGATATGCATATATACATATGTACATATATGTATATATATATATATATATATATATATATATATATATATATATATATATATATATATATATATATATATATATATATATATATATATATATATATATATATATATATATATATATATATATATATATATATATATATATATATATATATATATATATATATATATATATATATATATATATATATATATATATGTATATATGTGTGTATATATATATATATATATATATATATATATATATATATACACACACACACACATATATATATATATATATATATATATATATATATATAGATATATATATATATATATATATATATATATATATATATATATATATATATATATATATATATGACTACACATACAAATGCAGATGTATGTACTGTACGATACATACGTAGAAGGTGCACACAATATGGAACAGCCACTATGCCTACAGTTAACACCTGAACAACTGGACACTGTATGGGCCACCCATACAAATTTCATTCATTGCCTGTAACATATACCCACAGTGAGGTCATAGGGAAAACACCACACACAGGTTTGCAGAAATGTAATACCTTTCATTGTGTACTGCTACAGTTTTATATGCCATGTCATATAGCTATATACTGACATCCATATACAAAGAGGAATGCAACTGTGAAACAGTTATACTACTACAGTAGTCTGGAAAGGTTCACAACTATTGCTGTCCAGGCCAAGCCCTTCAATTTGTACAATAGTGAGGACAGACTGTGCCACAGGATACCAAATGATCAACAGTATGTAAAGCAGGTGTATAGTTCTGCAGCCTCTATCTACACTCTGTACAACATCAGTAAAGACTTCATGTGACCAAATGGGTTGTAACAGTTACATAATAAGGCATAACTGACACCATCACATGCACACTGACAAACAGAACAGCCTGTATGGCAGGAGGCAGTAGGCTTGCATTAACCCAGGATATGTAAGTAATGTAAGTATAGGTGAAGTATACAGTACTGTATATCCAGATACCTTAAGGCAGCTCACCCCTGATACCCCCACATATTTTAACAGCCTAGCTCATTTATGGTGCCCCCCACTCATTAATACAGGGCCTTATACCACTGATGCATACTCTGGCCTCTGGAGTGTATAAGAGCACACATGTATTCTGTAGGTGACACCCACACATTTATGGCCCCAGCCCAACATATGTGTGGGAGATACAACAGAAGTGGATTGCTGGCATCAGTGGCTGTGTGATATACTCACAGCCCACTATGGAACAACCACCGACAGCATGTCATATGTGCAAAGCCTGATATGTAAGTGGAGAACAGAGGCTGAGAACCAGGCACACATGTGGAGAACTGTTGCCATACACTAAGCATGTTGCTGGTGTTACAGTATAGTCTGCAACATACCCTTAGTCAGGGTATTGAGGTCAGAAACAGAAATGGATGTAGCCATGTACTGATAGTACTCAACACACACACTGCCAGTAACATATCTGACACAGGACCTGTGTGGTGGACAGACAACACGTGATAGGCACACCTCTGGCCACCAAGAGGATAGGCCCACAGTTGAGAGATATGCAGACAGACTGCATTCCAAGGTATAGTTGTTTGTACACACACACCGTGTAACACCAGTGCTATACAAAGCATAACACAACTCTAGTCACACTCTGTCTATAGTTCCTGAACCTCCTACAGATATGTAGCTGCCCTGAGTGTGCAGGTTCTCCTGTAAGAGGTAGTGCTACTTGCTGTCTGTAACATTGATGTTCACACACAGTTAGGATGTCCATCACACAAGAAATGTAAAGGGACCATGCCCAAATGATGTAGGGATTTATAGTGGGTGGTTGCCATGTCAGTGATAATTGGAAGTACTACACATGTGTAATTATATATATATATATATATATATATATATATATATATATATATATATATATATATATATATATAGCTATCTGGATAAGTATATATGCATGTATTTCCACCATATGTCCTGGACATGGAGTGTAGCTCTACCCCAGCCCCTATAGTCATAAAGTCATAGTGCAAGGGGGGTGTCAGGTATGTATAGCAGGAATATTAGTACACTATTGCTACTGTCATTGGGATTGTCTTCACCGACATGGTGTGTGTGGAAGGTCACATCTGCTTCTATCATGTGTGCCACTGGCTACTACCAGCCATCTTAAGGAAATAATTGTAATGTACCGCTGCTAGCATGTACATGTGGACTGCAGCAGAGATATTGGCCAATATATGTGGAAATTCAGACACACCCTGTACAGTCCAGAGGTATGCACATAAGCCCTTAGTGCACACATCTGTAACATGCCTGCCAGTATGGATGTAGACAGCCATGTAGATGGGTATAACACATAACAACTGGTATACATTTGCCACTGGGGTTATGCATTCACACACTCCTATCTGGCCTGACACATAATGACTGCTGGTACAAGGGTGCCATGGCCACATACTACCCACTAGATGTTGACATACATCTATACAGCATCCCACTGCTCTGTCTGACATACATGACATTTAAGGGAGGCATGGCAGCAGTACATCTGGCAAGTACCTGCACATGACATTTCACTGGGTAAGTACACTAAGCTGTTACGCATGTAACAATGCACTGTGCAGGCTGAAGGTGGACTGGCTCAACACTGGCCTACATCCCCTATGGGGGAATGCACATGTACCTGCATATATAGCCAGCTCCACAGGTATGTCACAGCACAGGGTAAGATACACCTGTGTTAAAGTGTATAACCCAACCAATGTGAACACAGCCACAGCCTCATATGGTAAGCTAGCATAATATTCCAATATATGGACTATCTGTTTTACACCATCCTCATATGTGCCACTCACAGAATGACCCTACATATACTGGGCTGTTACATAGTTTGGTCTGATGGCTGTCTGTGCTATGGGACATGTGTGTGTATGGACATACAAACATGTATGCCAATATGGTACCATGCAGTGGGGCAACATGTAACATCAGATAGGAGGAGAGCTAGAACAATGACATCTACCATAGTCTGTACACAAGCTAAAGTACATATTAACAATATACACACTGCTGACATTCACCATAAGTACACAGACCTCAGTACTGTACAATCATCCACAGAATGTCCAGGTTATGTCATGAAATATAACCCCTACTGTACATAACATGTGTAGCAGTCTGATATATCACTGGCTTGTTATTAGATATGATGACACTAATTATAGTGTATGGCACATATGCACCACTTCATGCACGACATATGTACAAAGGTTAACAGAGGTGTGGCTGGAAGCTCATACACAGGGCCAATATTGACATGTTGCTGTGATACCATCATACATTTACTGTTGTAACAGGGTTTGTTGCAACATATGTCCTATGAGTGATATGAAGTCAGTAACTGTTGCGGCCTTCACTATCTACAGACTGCAATCCTCACACTACCTTCTGCAGTCCACAGATAGGTTTTCTGTGGCTAACACATGAAACCAAAGGCACAACACTGACCAGTCTGCAGATGACCCTGCAGATGGGGATTCCTCATAAACATGGAACTGACAAGACAGGTATTGCAACATGTACGACAGCCATATCCAGACAAACACTGCTAAACCAACATTACTCCAAATGCTGTATAGCAGCACTTACAGTCTGTAGTCAGGTCAGGCACATCCCCTTCCTGTTTGTTGCCCTCTTTCCACAGTGTATATTGTTAGAGGTAAATCCCCAATCTATCTGAGATGCTGTTTGCCAAATAGCAGATCTAGTTCCTGCTCACAGTGAATGGAAACGGCCAACACCACCATGATGTTCCTAGATAATGGAGTGTCTTTCCATGCAATTGGCTATGGGAATGTTACCACAGCTGTTCCACATGCAATCAGCTAGGGGAGGGCTGCAATTTGCTCAGAGGCCATCAGCTAATCATGAGCATCACTTAAAATACACATGATGTTGCCTAATTAAATCAGGTGTGGGCCTCCACATCAACCAGACGGTGGGTGGGAGAGGCAGACAGAGGCAAAATACCTGTCAGGGAGGGGTGGGAGAGTAAAACTGTACCATGTTTGTGTCACACACCTACCAGCACAGGGTATCAAACCCCCGACAATTATGTAATGCTATCACAGTTAGATGCAGTTATTGGATGCGCCACATGGGTTACCTGTTGTGGAGTACTCAGAACATATATCTGATGGTGAGTGGCATCTGCAACAGGCATAAAGTACATTAAGGTAGGTGATATACACATGCCTGTCTGCATGAACAGGTGCCAGCATCAACACAGCCACAGTCTCACAGGGGTACACACACATTGACACAACACATCACTGTGCAGGTATCACATGCACTACATGGGTCATACAGAGGTCGTAAGGGCAAAGATTATGAGGAGGTGTCAGACATTGGACAGCATGCTTCAGTATGCCCATGCGGGTTGTAGTGAGTGTGGATGTGGCCATACGCATCATACAGCACACACATAAACACACTGGGTGCCAGTACTGACATGCTTGGGTGCATGTCTGCACAGGTGTGTGGTGGCCAACTTTGCCAGCAGGCTATACAAGGGTAGCTGATGGGTATACCTTGGCATCAGGCCACATGACAATGGTCTGCATTGTGGCACAGGGCTGTAGTTTCTGCATTTTCCCACACAGGTGGGTAATGTATTCCCCTATCCAGTCACCTGGGTGAATATTGTGTGTGGCCAATGCTGTACATTGCCTGCCATGTATGTGTTCCTTAGTCCATTACATGGATGGTGTCTAGGTTGTGCACACCTCCCACATGCATGTACAGTGACATGTGGAACTGTACCTGGGGTGTCTGGCCCATGTTTTGAACACGGATTATCATCAGATGTGCCATTCTTGCCCACCTGTGGCAGGAACTGGTAATGGGCAGCAGGTTTACCTTGCACCTACATTGATAGCATGCTAACAGCATTCTCTGATGCCATTGGCATCTGTCCATGTAGGGCATGTTGTCAGGCATGGTATGTCCACTGTGGGTCACATGTGAAGGCACCACAGGTGGTGCAGGTGTCCATTGGGGAACATGGGGGAGGTGCACTGTCTGCATGTATGTGCATATTGGACAGATGGGCAGGGTGACATGCCCTCTGTGGCCCACTGCTATCACTCCATGGTCACTATCAGAGACCAATATGCAGTGTATTGCCCACATATTGGCTGTTGCCTAGGCATGTGTGTATATGAGACATGGGTAGAGAGTGTGATCTGGGTAATACTGGGGTTGCTAACTGTGATTGCCTCTCCCTGATGTCACATGTATAGGTATGGCTTTGCACCCCAGCCTCTCAGCTATTTTACATCTGTCATCCCAGTATGGTTGACATTGTGATCTATAGTAGGGCCACCATATAAGAAATATGCAAAACCCACTCTACATATCCACAAGTGTCACACACTCACAACCACCTCTACACAGGATATGAGTTACAAACACACACACACCCACCTGTCATGTGTAGAATGCCTACATAACTAGTTTATTACACTACAGCACTACGCTGTTATAGTACACGCCACAGACATTACTGAGTACTTTTCCCCAAAAGGTGTATTTCACAATGGATGACATCAGCAGGATTACCAAAGTAGGGCATTTTAAATGTACTGCGAGTGAGTAGCCTAAAATGCATTGCACCCTACTCGGACAGTGAGACACACTCAAAACATCCACAACCAACATGTGCAGGATTACCAAATTAGGGCATTTCAATTTTTCTGCGAGTGAGTAGCCTAAAATGCATTGCTCCCTACACAGACAGTGAGACACACTCAAAGCATCCACAACTGACATGTGTGGGTATAGAACCCCTGACCAAGGTCTATAGCACCCTACAGCATGGCACTGTTATAGGACATACCACAGGGATTCCTAGAGAGCTCCTTCCCCAAAGGTGTATTTCACAATGAATGATATTAGCAGGATTACCAAAGTAGGGCATTTGGAATGTACTGCATGTGACTAGCCTATAATGCATTGCTCCATACACAGACATTGGAACACACGCAAAGCATCCAGAACTGCCACACTGCAGCAGTGCGCAGTTACCACACGTACTACAGAGATTACTGGGCTACGACCTTCCCAGAGGTATATTTCTAGGTGGGTGATGTCAGCAGCCTTGGTAAAGTTGAGTATATAAATTGTAAGGAGTGTGAGTATCCTAAAAAGCATTGTTCTCTACACAGTCAGACATGTGCATGCACACACACACACAATTGCCAAGTCTGGAGTTAGAACACCTACCAAACTACTTTATCACACTACAGCAGTAAGTGGTTACAGGACACACTAAGGCTATTACTGGGCTACAACTTTCCCAGAGGTGTATTTCTAGGTTGGTGACATCAGCAGCCTTGCCAAAGTTGAGTATATGAATTGTAAGGAGTGTAAGTATCCTAAAAAGCATTGCTTTCTACACAGTCAGACACACACACAATTGCCGTGTCTGGGGTTAGAACACCTACTTAACGACTTTATCACACTACAGCAGAATGCAGTTACAGGACGCGGTATGGAGATTATTGGGCTACAATAATCCCGGAGGTGTATTTATAGGTGGGTAACATCAACAGCCTTACCAAAATTAAGTATATGAATTGTAAGGAGTGTGAGTAGTCTAAAAAGCATTGCTCTCTACACAGTCAGTCATGCACACAAACACACACTCACAGTTGCCAAGTCTGGGGTTAGAACTCCTACCTAACTAATTTATCACACTACAGCAATATGCAGTTATGGGGCACACCACAGAGATTACTGGGCTATAGCTCTCTCAAGGGTGTATTTCACATTGGATAACCTCAGCAGGCTTATCATAGTAGGGCTATGGGGAGGCCGGTGTGTGCATGGGCCAGAACCCATTCATCTAGGGATTGACATGCCACATGCAGGCATGTACTGGGTCATATATCACAGGTACGTGCATACAGCTACTACATGACTACTTCCTTGTACAGTCATGTTGCACAGCTGGCATGTGCACCACATAGTCTGTAATGCTGACAGATACTGGTGGCTATTAACTGCAGTGGATGACATCTGCACCTCATGTGTTTGGGGCTCTTTGGCTGTGTTCTGGGTGGGACAGGGCTGGATGGCTCCTTGTCACGATCACCCTCTTCCACACATCTATGTCTGTCTGCCTTTGGCTTATTATAGTGTGTTGTCCTTATATATATATGTCTGTATACCTATCCACTGTGTGTGCAAGGCAGGAGTGGTGCATGCTAACATGTGTCTGCACTAAGAACTGCAACTGCCAGATATGTCTGGTCCACTGGTTTTTGCAGACATGGCCTTCATGTGTTTTAAGTGTGTGAGCATGCCCAGTATGACCTTTCAGTATGTTGTTGACTGACATTACCTTCATTTCTCTAAGTGTGTGTGCATGCCCAGTATGGCCATCTGTATTGCATGTGTGGATCAAGTCTAGGTAGTTTGTATTGCAGTGCTGACCTTTGTGTTGTACACCGACAGGTAGCATGATGTGTCTGCAGGGTATCCATGGGTCAGTTGGCATTGACTGTTGCTACATTTCTGCATAGCGGGGAGGGGGACACCTGACTGTTTCTATATTTCTAAACAGGTTTGGGGGGGGCCACACCTGACTGTTACGATATTTGCATGTAGGATGGGGTGGGCACACCTGACTATGTCTACATTTCTACATAGGTTTGGGGGGACACACCTGACTGTTACTATATTTCTATGTCAGATGGGGGAAGGCACACCTGACTATTTCTACATTTCTACACAGGAGTGGGGGTACACCTGACTGTTACTATAAGTCTACATAGGATAGGGGGCCACACCTGACACTTGTACACATTTGCTAGGACTGTACTGGTATGTAGGGTACTCCATTTCAGTCTGTAGTCTTACCTATCGTACTGGTTAGAGGCATACCAGTGTACTACAGATCTTAGCTTTTAATTACCTACATATTAGTTTCTGACTTCCTAGCCTTCACAACTGACATCCAACTACCTGGCCTGCTGTAGTCTGTCTGTGTAGACCTGGGGGGGGGTTACACATAGGCCTCATTCAGAGGCCATAGTACAGCATTTGTTTGTGTTTGTCTACACCTGTCCTGCAGGCTGTGACTGTTGTTCGGTATGTGACCCCCCCTATTGGCATGTGTGAGTCACTTACCTTGTGGGTGTCCCAGTATTGAGGGTGGTACTGCAGAGCTGCCTATGTTGGATGCACATAGTATACTCCCTATACATGGTTGAGCACAGGTAGTGCCATGTTTGGCGTCCCTTTTACTGTATGTGCGAGTCAGAGAGATGTGTCATTCCCTGGGTCCCTACTGTGTCAGTGCATGTGCTATGCGTTGCCTCTTTGCCAAGGCTAGGGCATACTAGGCACACCTCCTTCTGCCTACTGGGGCAGGCTCAGGTTGTTCCTCCTCTGAGTCACTCTGTGCCTGTTCAGGCCTTGGCAATGGTGGGGGGCTGTGTGGCCCTGCCCCATGCAGTTCCGGCTGCAGCTGTTTTTGCAGGATCATATTGTGTAGCATGGCACATACAAGGACAATTTGGGTACATGTAGTTGGTGAGTACTGCAAGGCTCCACCAGATGTGTCCAGGCACTGGAGCCGTGACTTGAGCATCCCAAACACATGCTCTATTATGATTCTTGTTTGTGCGTGTGCCTCATTATGGAGTTCTTGTTCGGGTGAGTGTGCATTTCTGATGGGTATCATCAGCCATGGCTCCAGTGTGTATCCAGCATCCCCTACTAGATGACCATGTGGGATGTCCCCATTGGCAAATCTCTGGTACAGCTGCTTCAGATGCCAGATGTGGGAATTGGGATAGCTTCCAGGGCAGCCAGCACACACATTCATTATTATGCCCTGGGCATCGCACATGACCTGGCAGTTGATGGACGGCCCTTGCGGTTGATGCAGACCCTACCCCGCTCACTGGTTGATGCTTTGATGCATATGTGCGTGCAGTCTATTGCACCCACTACCTCAGGGTATTCTGCTATTTGGTGGAAGAGACGCATATTGCTAGCCAACACCTCACGGGTGTTGGGGATATATACATGCTCACCGACATGTGCTGACATGGCATCCAGTAACTCAAGTACCTTGGATGCTGATGCCTGTGAAATCCCCATCATATCCCCAGTTGGCCTTTGGAAGGTACCTGTAGCTAGTATTCTTTGGCCTACACATACCTTGGTATCCACTGGGATGGGTTCCCCTCTGTTAGTTCTGTGTGTGAGGCATGACCAGCACAGCTCAACAATTTTCTGTAGGAGGTCCCTGTCCACCCTATAGCACTCCACTATCTCCAGCTCATGTAGCCATTGGTAGGTTGCCCTGGGTCTGTACACTCTTCTCTGTCTCCTCACTGTGGGTTGGTTGGCAGCATTCACATCCTCACCACCTTCAGCCTCTTGCACATGCTGGTTTATGACAGCAAAAGCAGCCCCTAACATTTTTTGTCTTGCTTTCATTTTGTAAAATTTCCCCATTTGTATACACCGGTGGTGCAGAGATTTCAGTAAAAAATAAAGGGGAAAGGTGTTTGCATGGTTTATAGTGGTGTGCTGGACTGGGCTGGTCTGCTGCCTATGTAATTGGCTGATTCTGATACATTTGACCTGCCAGCTAAGCTAGTTCTCCTTGATTACCTTCATACTGCTGTTTTCTCTTCCCATTGCCTTCCTGTTTAAGGCCAGGGGCGCGCTGCACAAACAGAGTGCTCAAATGTGCACAGAGCTGCTATTTTCTGGTTTACTTTTTTTTTTTAAAAAACCCGGTGTGCACTGCGCACACCCGCTTAGGCTTTGTAAAGAGTGCTAGGCAGGTTTAGACACACCCCCTAGCTTAGCTAGGAGCAATCCCGAGCCACAAGGCTCCAATCCACTTACAGTATGCCTGGCACACACACCCATAATGTCACCTATATCCTAGTCTTGCACTCAGCTATTTATACTCTTACACTGTCGGGACCTGCCTCACATGCTAGGGAAAACTGGGATTCATTATCCTTCCCCTCATTTGCATAGGATTGCCTGCTAATGCATGGTTACATATTTCACACTGAGCTTCAGCTCTTAGCAACCATTACTCACTGGCCAGGTTGTCTTCTGCCTGCCTTTGACTTGCATGGCAGAATACTGATTTTAATTAGAATGCTTATTTTAGGTTTATTTTATTATTTTCCTCTAGATCCCATTTGTGCGCCGCTGCCCTATGCTTAAACAGCCGAGATCGGCGAAAAAAAATAAAAGTTTTTTTTTTTTTTATTGTTTGCAATGCCAATGGCCTTATACTTGGCCATTGGCATACTTCCTCAATGGTATGCAGCCTTTATTTGGAGCTGTCATAACTCCTCTTCAGATTTTGCAGAAATGTACTCGGTTACTAACAGAGTACATTTCTGAAGATAACATTAGTCTTGCACGGACTAAAGCAAACTTCCTGGATTGCAAAATCACCTCATTTGCATGAATTTCTCCTGCAAATGAAGTGATTTGCATACCAGGGCTTAGTCCATGCATGATTATTGCAAAAGCTCTTGTGCATGCCCCTGCAGACTGTTCCTGGATCATACAGTGACATATTGCCTGCTAGAGCTCCTGCACTAATCATGCACGTCATGCAGGGCATAGAAAATCCAGGGGTTAGTCTAACTTTCTTCTAATGTCCTAGCTATTACTACAAGAAAACATACTTCTGAAATAACTTACTTAAGACAACAAGCAGAGTGCTGATGAGATGGATGTCAAGACAAAAACACTTGCAGTCTCTCTCTGAGCAATAGTTTTTAAAATCACTAACACATTTCTTCTGGGCTCTCCGAGATTACATCATTTTGACACTTAGGTTTTCCCAGTATACACCTTACATAATCTTGACACTTAGTTTGGAGTTCACAGGCCACAACGAAACTGCATTTACATTCTTTTACACTTAGAGCAATAAAGGACATTCCACATGTAAATTCTGGTCATTAACTTTAGCCTTAAAAATATAGGCAGGATGCTTACTCCAGACTTATCGAGTCCAAATTCTAACTTCAAATGACATACAAAACATAATTTTAATTTCCAAGAACATTTGAAATGCTTGGCTTAGTTTTCCTTACAGCAGATGGCAATGTTGCTACAATCTTAAAGTTCACATTTTACAGTGGTTTCTTTCATTTAAGAAACAAGCCTGTATTTTAAATTTATATTTACAAATGCCAGAATTATGCATCCAATTCTATTTGGCTAGGCTGGCAGCCTTCACCCATTTTCCCCAATCTTCACAGCTCACTGACAAGAAAAGTAGGAGTTTCCAGTGGTGGTTGTCAAAAGGTTTTTATACATTTAGCAAGAACTCTGCCCCTTCTAGAATAAGCAGTTTTCTTCTGTGGAATTGTATAACTCTCTACATGAAAATGCAGCATATATGTCTACCATCTAATGCTAGACATTTGTTACCTAGTAATGCAGCAAGCATACATCTGTGGGGTACATTTATCTTCATTGCTAGATTACATTTATCCTTTATGTTTCCTCAGTTGTGACTGAAAACCAGGTACCACTTATCCATGTTAAATTATATCTGCCTTTCTAGACAATTTTGCATGCTATGGACTACATGGTATGTGCTTGAGTACACATTTTTTAGTTGCTGGGATAACATTATATGATGCATGATGATGCAGGTGACAAAAGACATTGAACATGCCTATATGAAATGTGCAGCAAGATCACTTCCTTGGGTGGTAAACCCAGTAGTTTGTACAGCCATTTTCCATTTGTATTTTAGAAGCGATACCCATCTTCACTGTTGCAGCATGCCTTACAACTATATAGCAACTGTTTGTGTGTGGTATAGCACTTGCCTAGTAATATATGCAAGACAAAGTACAGTTGTGTACGTAAACTTTCCATGATAGAATATGTTTGATCACTGCTTCAGTAGCCTAAGCTATATGGGTAGATTACCATAGCTTAGAACAACTGAGAGTTAGAGGAGTTCAGGAGTCCCTGGAGAATGATTCTAGCAAAGCCTGTCCTTGACCTGGAAAATGAATCTATCTCAGGACATACTTTGGAAAAACATGTACATAGGAACAAGTTGCTGCTTCTAAAATAAGTGAGTTCAGTCTTTTCTAAAAGGCCATAAATCAAGCCAAGACCTTGATAAAGTGTGCCTTGATTCTGACTGGAATAATTTTGCTGTGCTGGAAATAACATGTATTGGCGTGAGATAACCATTTTGAAATAGTCTGCTTTGGCATAGCTTGTCCATTACCTTTACAAGGAATGAACAACTGATCACAAGTTCAGAAACAGTTTGTTCTGTCAGTACCACAGTTGTCTGTGCCCATTCAAAGTATGAAGTACCCTTTCCCCTTAACTTTTGGTCCAGGGAAGAATACAGGGAGATGGACAGTTTGGCTTTAAGTAAACCTCATTACTACTTTAGCCATAAAAGGATTAGTTCTTAAGGAAACAATGTCTCGGTGGAAAATAAGATAAGGTCGGCCCACCATAAGAGTTTGCAACTCTGCTCCGACCTCTGCAAGAACAGTATCAATCAGTAAACCATTTTTCATGTTATGAACCTCTAGTCAGCCAGATGATCTGGTTCAAATGCAGTAAGTGTGCTAAACACAACATTAAGATCCCAAGAAGGAGCCACTGGTTTTCTTGGAGGTCTCTTATGCAATACCCCTTGCACTACATTCTCATGTCAAAATGTCTTTTAAAGTTATCTTTGGGCAGGCATGCTGAAATGGCCAACAGATGAATGTTCATAGAGGAGTAAGATGCACCATAGGAAAGTAACTCGCACAAATATTGTCAAACCAGAGAAACAGTGTCCCTGAACAGGTGCTGGTAATTTTATTGGCACCAACTAGAACACATTTGCTTATACATGATGATCTAGTAGCAGGTTTTCTTGTCTCAATTAGTACCTGCTGCACATCCTCCATAAACACGCAACTAAGAGGTATTAAGACCCCTATCATCAGGGTAGTTAGTTGAAGCTGTTTTGGATCAGGATGTATCAAACACTCTCTTGTTTTGTGTGAGATGATCCAATTTGCGATAAATTTTGTGGTAATTGCCCCTGGCCAATTCCTAAAGAAAGGAGAAACACTGTTGTGGATAATGAAGCAAGTCACCAAAATAGCTTCATAGGTGTGTTCTAGGCTAATGGCCCTGGAGCCTTTACAAGGCTAGCCCATAGGATTACCCTGGCATCACGGTTGTGATCTTGGAATGCCTTCTGAATGTTCAGAAGTACCCTGGATATCAGTTAAAATGGTGGAAAAGCAAACAGAAACATTACTGGTCAAGGAAAAGTCAGTGTCTTCAAGGTCTTTGTGACTGGACACCTGGAGCAAAATTCTGCCATCTGATTGCTCAAAGAGGAGGCAGAAAGGTCTAGATGAGAAATTGCTCACAGGTGGATCAACTTTTAGAAGACCCCCCGATCAAGCTTCCATTTGTGAAGGTCTGCCTTTGTCCTGCTCAGCTTGTCTGTCACACCATTGTGCTGATGGAAGGTAAGATGCCTGTAGAGTGAGACTGTGTCATAAAGATGTATCCCATGCTAGACTGGCTAGTTTACATAAGTGGTAAGATCTGGCTCCCCTTTGCTTGTTTATGCACTACATCACTGGGATATTGTCTGTAAAAACTTGAAGAGATCCTGGGAATGAGAGAGGATTCAAAGAGTCAAGTGCCTCAGTAAGGGCAGGCATCTCTTATGTTTGTGCATGTGTCCGTCTTTGTTGTCCCAGATGTCTTGTACTTTTATCCCCATTGACATTACTCCCCAAGCAAAGTCTGAGATGTCTGTGGTGTCTGCTTTGGAGCAAGAGGGGGAGAAGGAAAGACCTAGAGTCAGGAATATTTGAAGTCTCCACCAAGTGATTTCTGTTCTCACAAATCCCAGAACTGCAATGTCCCTTATAGTATATTTTGCCTTATTGGACTGCCCTGTGTTCTATCAGGGAGGGGGGAGTTGGCTCCTTTCTTTTTCAAACCTCCCTGCAATTATTTTGAAATGTCTGTATACCACATTTTGCTGAGACTGTTTATTTTGTTTCTTGACAAAACATTGAGAGATAAGCAAATCCCTTCAAAAATTTGGAGAAGGAGGGCTGAAAAATCCTGAGAGATTCCCTATATCATCTTCCTGCTTTCATCACATTTTTTTTAATTCTGTAGTAGGGGTCCAAAAACTAAATCTCTATCCAAAGAATTTAAAATATCATTTTTTGCATCTTATAGTAGGTTCTGAGAATGTATCCAGGCAAACCTCCTCACCAAAGTACCAGTGGCAACAGCCTTGGATATAGCATCTCCAGAGACATAGATGCACTTTAAACAATGAATAATGACCTGAGAAATAAACGTAAGTGTACAGCACTAAGCATGTTTTCCTTACACTAGGGAACTGCAGATGAAACATTCCTTATACTTTCACACTTAGTCAGAATAAACTTTAACATATGAGCATGACAATTTGAAACTTGAACATGTAAAACTGAAGAAACATACAGAAACATTAAAATTAGCAAAATGTTTGGCAGCAGCAGATGGATTAACTAAGGCTATATCTATTGGGTCAGGTCTGGGATGAGTGCATAAACAATTTGAAAGCCAGAGGAAAAAAATCTGCTTTATGTGCAGGAGGCTGGCTGTCATGGATAAACCATAGCCTGTGACGAGCACATCCTGCAGAGCTGACAGCCCTGGGGGGCATGAGAGGAGTTTTTCTGAAATCCAGTTGTAACAGCTCTTAGTATTTTCTCAGAAACTGAGAAAGTTGAGTTCTTCCTCTAAAAACACTGGCACATTCAAAATAGACTTGGAGAAAGAGAAAATTCATATACCATGCTCTTCTCTGAGTGTGAATCAGAAATCTAAAAAAAAAAAACCTTTATCTGTCCCATCACATTCCTCTCCAGATTCAAATTCTCAAATCTTTTCAGGAAAACAAGTAATCCCTTTTTATTTTACCTGAAACTACTTGATAAGATATGTCAATAGCATGTACAAGATCCTGAGCCAGACTTAATAAACTACTTCTGTTAGCGAAACTGGTGCAGGAGATGATAAATGTTTAGTTTTCTGTTTATTTTGCAGGAGATTTGGGGCAGATAGGATTATTCATGTTAGCAATAGCTCCCCCAGGATGAGCACAACATTTTCACTAAGCAGAGGTACCTTCCCTGCTCTCTTTCCCAAAACTGACAAGAGTGACTCTCCCCTGCCTACTAAGGCTGTGGCTGACCTTCATCCATAGTGGCTGTATGGACAACACCAAAGGGATACTGGAAAAAAGATGAGTGGTCTGAGGCAACAGCTTTGGCCACAGCTGAGTTGTCCATTTCTGGTTGTGGCAAACAACTTGCCTGCTGTGTTGGGAAAGGCTGTTTAGTTAACTTTTTTGTGTTAAGGACTGGTAGTTTATTCCATGGTCAATCTGAAAATGCTGCTTCTTTCCCAAGGAAAGTAAGCAATATGAGCTGGTAAAATTTAAAGAAAATTTGTTAAGAGTATTTTTTTCCAGTTTAAATACAGTAAAAACAATCACATTCTATCAGCAATCATAAAGTAATTGAAATACAGTTTCTGCTCAGGAAAAAACGTTTTAAACTGTCAGAAACAGATTTGCGCTCCATTTAAAGGTACAGTAGAGTCAAGTGACAGTCAAAAGGTTATTTTCCTAGCTTAAAAATATACATTCCTTAAGAGGAAAGTAAGTTTACACAAATAAAAAACAAATGTGCAGGTCCCCCCCAACCGAGGGAACTTCTTTCCTAACAATGGAACAGCACAAGGTGACTGTCAATCCTTGAATGCTCTCAGTGGAGGATCCTCTCTGGCAGCAGGAAAGCTCTGTCTTTTAGTCAACTCAGTTAGAGTTGATTAACTGTTTAACTGGAAGGTGGCCTGAAGCTTTGAAAGCCCATCAGCTATTTGTATCCTATGCAGGATATAACCCAAATATCTTAGGATACTGCAGCAGTGATCAACGTAATAAACATTGACCGAACTTTGATGCTCATTTCAAGGAGCACCACCACCAGAAATGGAATGATCACATTTCAGACTGATAACTTCCTGTCACATGAATTGTTTTCATCAATTTAGGTATACCACAAAGATTTAGTGAAAACAGTAGTGTAGTGTAGTTTAAAAATGAAAACGTATGATTCTTTCACCATAATATTCTAGAATAACTAAAAACATTTGCACATTGCAATCTACTTTATTGACATGGTCAGAATACCATTTGATAGCAATATATTCCACATAATGATGTATGCTTTCACTGATCATGACCCATGATAGCTATATACATAATAAGTGAAGCCAATGCTGTTAAATCTAGTTACTAAACTCATTTTCTACTGAAAAGGCAAGAAATCAAATCACAGCTCCTTTCAGGCTTCCGTGTCCATTCTACAAGAATAATATTCGTAACATAGCTGAAGATGTAGCAAGCCTTTAACTTTAGGGAGAAATTCTGCACTCATAACTTAAAGGCACAAAGTTAACAAGAATTTCAGCAAGTATGGCAATTTCATAGGAATTTTGTTGTTATGCTGCATAATTGCTAGTGTTTCTGGGAAGACCAGTCTGCTTAAAAACAGCCTCATCCTTCAGTGATTTTTTTTTTTCTCTCTCTGCTTTTGGAAGAACTTGTGGATTATGGACATACCTCAGATCAAGAAATCTGGACAAAGCCACCAATAATTGCGGAAAAAAAGGCCCAAAACTAAAGACACATTTTCAGTATTGCTCTTACAAACTTAGAAAGTTGATAGAATAGCAAGTTTTACATTAGCATGAATTTTCTGAAGGATATGAAGTCTAAAAATCAAATGTATGCCATTATTTTTTTATTTAAGTCCTCACTGATTTGCCATTGATTTGATGGGAAAACTACAATTTTATGAGGAATGGACCAAAAATATGAGTAAAAGTTTTGGCATTCTGCAAAACTCTGGCCAGTTGAGAGCTATGACTATGAGGAATAAGTCTTTTTGGACAATATACTGTTCTGCCACGCATGGCTAGCTAGAGAATTTTAGTCTGTGAAGAACACGGACATGGCTGTTACATGGGTGTTGAAAATGTACAAGGTGTCCCTGCAAGTTTATAGTCTCCATTCAATCTCCAGGAATCTTTTATTGTTTTCTTAGGAGATTAGCTTCCTGAATCTTGAATGGGATGCTCAGGGCAGATGTGTTTTAGCAGATATTTTAATATCACTTTATTTATTACTTATAATGCAGGTTAGAACACTATAATAATACCTTAACGAGTCCAGATAATACAGAGGGGCTCTTCTTCTGCCAGAAACAATACTCTATGCAGACTTCAATCACTTTCTTCTAGTTTCTTTGGAAACAGATCCAATGTGGCTCAGTTAAGTCTTTAACTGTTATTCAACATTACACTGGCTGTTTCTCATAAGACTAGTTAGATCACAAGTATAATGCTGAAGCATATAGGATTGTCCTGAAAAAAAATCAGGGGCGTGGCTAAGATGGCAAACTGCTAACAGCACAAAGTCTTAGCTCTGCTTTATATTCTTTTTTTCTGACAGGATTTTATTATAGAAACTTAACAAAAACTTACTTTCTTATACATTTTGAGTCTTTTAAACAAACGTGGACAACTATTTGAATGACAAATCAAGTTTTTATGTGTTTTCTTTGTTTTTTTTCCTGTCAGATGTTTTACTGACTACTGTGACAGAATAAGCCACTCAAAAGAAAACTCTCAAGACAACTCTGTGAAAAAGGAACTACAGTCTATAATGGGTAGTATCCAGGAGCTTTCTGTTAAATTTAATAAACTTAAGGTCAGAATGGACAATATAAAAGAAGATTCCAAGAAACAAACAGAAATGTTAAGAAAGATCATAAAACAACAATCTGTTCAGATCTCAACAATAGAAGACACATTAGATGACTTGGATAGCAGAATGGCAGAGAGTGAGAATCATACAGAATTCCTGTTAAAACAAAATACTTGCTTATGGAAAACTAGAGGACCTAGAAAGCAGTTCTAGAAGAAATATTAGGATATATGAAATACCAGAAAAGGGAGAAGGAGACAATAGGATCATAGGAGGATACTAGGCTAATGTCCCTGGGGCCCTTAAAGCCTAGCCAAGAGTTTATCCCCAGAAAAGAAATTTCAGTCAGCACCTGTCACCCCTGTCAATGACAGGCACAGGTGGAAGTCCTGGGACAAATTTGTGGTTTCCCATCCACTCATCAAGGTTGCACTTGAAGTGGGTCAGCGAGGCACTTTGACATGTATGGGAGGTCTATTCCAGAGATGGGGCAGCCTCTGGGAGACAGACCGTTTTGTTGATGTCACATATTAGATTTAGGCTGTTAAAGCAGGTAATATGCAAGGAGTTAGACTTATGGATATGAAGCATCTGTAGTAGGGTAGGCTCCGATATTGCCTTGTAGGTGAGACACATCACCTCTGAGCAATCTATATGATACCGAATAGAGTGATAGTGATTTGAGCCTGTCCACATGGACAGGTGTTGGAGGCAATGGATTATCTTTGTGAGGGATTTCTGTGGCCTTTCCATTTGGTGCAGGTATTTGGAGAGGTACATACCAAACAGGGCGTTGTAATCAATTATTAATAGAGAGGTAATAATCTCCTTTTTTTCTGGATACAATCCCTTATCAGATGAACCAAGTAAAAGCTGACCACTGCCACTACATGATGTTCAAATGTGAGACTGTTGTTAGCCTGAGTACCCAGGTCTGTCACCACAGGTTGTGTACTTAGGGGATTGCAGTTGATGTGGTAATCAGTGGGGGCTGTATTTTCCAATATGGCATGATGATACATTTTTTTTTTGTTTAACTTAAGGCCATCACTTTAACTCCAGTCATGTGTTGCTGTTATGACCCTCTTGCAGTATGTTAACATCATTTGGGGAGTCAATGGCAGCATCCAATTTACAGCCATCTGCAAACTTGGTCAGCAAAAGGCCTTTTGTCTTTGCCTGGACTTCTGAGAAGTAAATATCAAACAGTAGGGGTCCCAGGATGGATAAATGGGGAACACCACTAGTGACAGGTTTGCTGGCAGAGGTGGAGGCACCTATTTTGACCTTGTGGGTCCTATTGGTGAGCCAGTTGGTCAACCAACTGATGAGATAGTGATTTACACCAAGTTGTGTTAGCTTTTCGTTGATTCCCGAGTGGGGGATTGTGTCAAAGGCCTTGGCCAAGTCAAGGTAAGCTGTATGTACTGACTTTCCCTCATCCAGGGCCTTGGAGATGGTCTTAAAGAAGTCATTCAGGTTTAACAGGCAAGATCTGCCCTTGAAAAATCTGAACTGGGAGGGATCAAATAATTGGAAATTGCCTATGTCTTTGAGATCCATAATAATATGCTCCATGGCTTTACAGATCAGACTTGTCAAACTAATGGGGTAACAGTTTCCAGGGTCATTGATGGCACCACCTTTGTGAAAGGGGATGACAATGGCAGTTCTCCCCTCTGCTGGAATGAAGCCTGTACTTAGGTTGTGGTTGAATAGGGTGCTCAATGGTGAATCTAGTTCTTTATGGAGATGGTGCAGAATACAGCCTGCGATACTATCAGGTCCTATAGAAGTTGTGTTTTTTGCCTTGGATAGGACCTTTAACACTTGATCTATGGAGGTGTGAGGTGTGGGACAAGTATTGGGGTTGTCAAATGGGCCTTTGGGGAAGATGGGTGGGTGATGTTTGCACTTTACTTAAGTCAACAGGATCAGTGTAGGTGGTACCATTAAGTACTAATTTGGAACAGACCTGCGCATTGCCATGGAGGTTGCTGACATAACTGAAGAAGGCTTTGTGGTTTCCCTTTGTTTCAGAGGCTAGTTTCAATTCATAATTGGCTTTGGAGGTTTTCACTACTACTCTAATTTACTTGTTAAGGCTGAGAAGTGGGTTTTTCCAATTTTGAATTTGCTCCTTTTTACCCTTGGACAACAGTTTCTTCATTTTTGTTGTAAAGCCTCTTGATAGAGGGTGTCAACCAGGCAGGTTTGTGTTTTCCTTGAGGAGTAGGTTTTAGTTCTGTTGGGTATAGCTGAGTCCATGCAGTTGTACAGGTGCTTGTGTACTGCATTGGTGAACTGTTCAGCATAGTTGTCTGCATCCACTAAGGTTGGTGGTGGTGTGAAGCTACTGATACCCTCTCTTAGGAGGTTGTATTCAGCTTTTGAGAAGTTTTTTTTATCCTGGTTACGACTGAGGTGGTTGGGTGGGATAGAAACTTTGAGACTGACCGATGATTTGATCTCACCAGGGAGCAACATATTATGGGAATGGTGTAGCAGTTGCCCATGTTGGTGAGGACCAAGTCCAGAATGTGGATGAGATAAGCTGGTGTAGTACATTAGAATTAATGAAGTCAAGGAATCATTGGGTGAGTGCAGCAGTGCAGCAATAGTTCACCCAGTCTATAGTGGGGTAGCTGAAGTCGCCAAGGAGCAGAGTGTTAGGGGGAACCTTGATGGAGTCAAGTAGGTCCAGGTAGGAGGAGTGGCTGTCCTGAGTCATGTAGGGGAGTCTATAGCTGGCTATAACTTGGATGGGTGTCTTGCCAACTGTCAGTTGCACTTGGAGTAATTCCATTATGTCCTGCTGTCAAACCAGTCTTGAGGTGTGCCTGTCCTTAATGAAGATAGAGACTCCACCACCCTTAATCTCCGTGACTTCATTTTGTGGTCAGAATATGTGGAATGAGGAATAGCCTGGTAAAGCAGGGGTGCTCCCTGCAGCACTGAACCAAGTTTCTGTGACCACACAAAGATTGGCATCTTCTAGTGTGAGGAGAGCCTCCAATGAGTGCATTTTCAGGTTAATGCTCCTAGCATTAAGCAGTATGACTTTCAATTTGCTTTTTGACAGATATTTTTATGTTTGAAGATTTGTCTTTTGGACATAACCTAAAAATTGGATCCGAAATCCAAGGCATGACAACTGGAGGCCATCTGTGGCAAAGCATTGAGGCCTGGCAATCATGTCATCCCAGGCAGACAGATACTGGATCCTCTTGGAAAGACACCAGAAACTAAGCCAATTATTAAAGTCAGTTGTTTATTGTTGGTACTGAGGCATCATTCTTGCTGAAGGTAGGATGCTGCTTAGGCCTAGAGTCATACCTGCCTGGGTCACATACTCGTGTCTCTTTTCATATAGTCCAGGGAGGTACGTCTCAAGTCATTCACACCAACATGGACAATGGCAGAGTCATACTTGTACCTATTGTGGAGAGACTTAAGTGCATGCCTGAGGTGGCAAATTCTGGCACCTAACAACTAACCATGACATTCTCTTGTTGAGCCTGGTGAGAGGGACATTAGTGTGTCTCAGAATTGACTTGCCAATATGTAGTATGTTTGGTTTATTGTTGTGCCTTAATGGGCTGCCTTGGTTCATTGTGTGCAATATGTTGCAGTTTTTGACTGACTGGATGGCTAAAATTCTAAATCTATCAGAAGTTCTCTCTTTTGGTATTGAGAAAGCCCATAGATCTCATTCAACTTCTTTTGAAGAAAAATCCTCCTGTCCCCAGATCTATTATTGCTAAATTTCTCTGCAGCCAAGACAAGTACTTGGTACTGAAGACTGCTTGGGCTAATTCTCCGATAAAAATAAATTAACAACACTATCAGGTTTGACAGTGACTATACTGCATCTATTATGACCAAAAGAAAGCCTGCATTCCATTCATAAAAGACTTAAAGAAGCTAAACATTAAAGCTCAGCTAATTTTTGCAGCCAGAATTAGAATCTTTTCACTAGACAGTCAGAAAACCTTTAATTCTGTAGACGATGTAGTGGACTTTCTCAGAAAGAGAAACTTTTTGATCAGTCAAAAAATATGGATTAAACTTTTGTTAGCTTAAAGAGACAAGTGAAAAGAAATGTCTGGTCATCTACAAAGGACAAAAAAAAATAATGTTCTAATTTTCTATTTTGTCTAAATAGAGTTCTCACGTGTATTCAATTTTGACATATTTTACAGTTCATCATCAAATACAAGGTAAAACAAACAAATTATACTTTATCAAAATACCTTTTCTATAGTAGCTGAAATGACAGTATCTGAGATAGTGTGTGTGTATTGTAAGTCTCTCTATTTTATTTAAATCCTCTCAAACATTATTTTCTAACACAGAGAGTAGTGTGTATGTGGGGGGGGGTTATATTAACATGTTTAATCCACTAAATGTATATACACTTGCTATACTTGATTAAATGGGAGATAGGAAATTGACCCTGGGGATCACGCCAGTTGCCCTGCTAGACAGGGGTCCAGGGAAGTAAATACTGTGGGAAGAAATAGCCAGGGAATTGTTATGGCTAAGGCTTGTATAGGCCCTAGGGCTGATAGCCTTGTACCAACCTATGAACCTATACATAATTTCAAGTAATCTGTTTTATTTTTTGGTGACTCTATCTGGTGAATGTGATAAGCTTTATCTATGTGCATTGGGTGTTGTGTTGAGTGGTTTTGACTGCATGAAAATCATTTATATACATTACTTCACTTTCTTTTAATAGGTTTAACTTGTCTGGTGTTTATTCATTACTTGGGCTCTTATCCAAATAATTAAAGATGCTGTTGACTGTGTTGGTACATTTATTTATATAAGTATTAAGTCAATTAAAAAAGTAGTGCTTGTTCTTATTAAAAACAGAAAATGGCTTTCTGTTTAACTTGTGAGTATTAAATACAGTAGTGAGCCTTTTGTTTGTATAGTAACTTTTTGTTTTTTACTTTTCTGTCCCTTTTCTTGCCTAGTGTTAGTTAAATTGCTTAGAATGTTTTTTATTCACATACTTCAAGCTGTTTTTCAACTTATAACCATCTAGATTCCATGTTCAAGCTACATATGCTGCAGGAAATTAATTTTGAACTTTAACCCTCATTTACAGGAAGTGAACATTTAGAATGTTAAAACGAGCAGCAGAAACACAAAAATAGAATTTTTAATATTATTCCAGTTAATTTTAAAACATATCCATGTACTTTGTGTGTTCATTATGTCTTAAAACGTGGAATAATAAAAATAAGAAAAGGAAAGAATAATGCAGTGGGAAGAAGAAAAAGAAGGCTTAATCACCTGGTACTAATTTCTGTTTAGTGACATCTTGTGGTCATCCTAATTATAGTTCAGTGAAAGTTGTATCCTTTACACAAGTACCATTTAAATATAATATACTCATGTAGCAAATCATCACAGTACAGAGGAATATGCCATTCATAGTGATGAAAATGCTTGTTTAAAACAATATTGCTAGTTTTAATGTGTCATGAAAGAAGCTGAAAAAAATAATATAACTTTAATAATAATGAATTAGACAGTTACTGCTGTGCAGAATATGAATTAGCCAGTTACTACTATGCAGAATACTTCTGATAAACCAACTACCACCTATTAAAGTAATTGTATTTCCTCTACAGTTTCTATGGTTCTGTAACATGCTACCTGTTATATTGTATGGATAAATGTTTACACACTGTCAGACTGGATTTTTGATTATTCAGTTTGAACATTTCAGGACTTGGCATTCTGAGTCCTGATACTTTAAAAGTTTACTTTCCTTAACTTATACATTATTGTCACTGACCTAATATATTATTTTATATCCACATTTCATTTATGGAAGTACAAACCATTAACTTTTTTGCTAGCTATGCCTCATATTTCTGACATATTCTAACTTTTGCATTGTTCAAGGTATCTGGTATTTTCTACTTGGGCTCCCACTGAATACAGATGCTTCACAAGAATAAATAGTTTAATTAAATAAGATCTAATAAGTAAAATAACTGATCTGCTTCTTGCAGCAGACACTGACAGCCCTAAAGGTTTAATCTCATTAAAAAATATAACAAACACGTAGACCATGGGTGATCCACAAATAAGGAAAGACCCGAGATATAAGACAAAGAGGTACTTAAGCATCAAGTTTGTTGGTGGAATACGGAATGCTTACAAATGCATAGCATGAATGAAGCTGACAGCATAATAAACAGAGAATGACATGTGCCATACATAACATCTGGCAGTGTATTAAAATCCTGTTATAGTGAGCTGTTAATCATTTGAAAGTTGGTAAGGCACAGATTAATCATCCATACTTAAGTAAATCATACTACATTGAAATTCTGTATACATAAGGACATCTAGATGCAAAAACACACTCAAATTAAAATACATATTTACACAGACCACACTTGTCTATTCATAAGTAAGGGGTCTACATATATATTTACACAACAAACGTGAATAAGTCCACAAACAGGCGAAACAAAAGGTTCCCGTGTCAAAAAAAGACCTGCTCCAAATGAAACCTTAACGCAATTTATTTTATTTGCATAAACAGACAGCGTTTTCGCTACACTCATAAGGTAGCTTCCTCAGAGGTTGAAAAGAGCGCGAGAACAGCGCTCTTTAAATACTACACGCCCTTGCAAATATAACACTACCTCCACATGTTTTTTACATAAATCCATTACTACAATTGATATAATTTTAAAACAATATAATAATAAGAAAGCACAATGTAATAGCAAGAGATCACTTGTACGCAGTAAAATGCAATGATTCAAGTG